>NC_091375.1:17047076-17149576 GCF_038502225.1 Cherax quadricarinatus
AGGTGAAGGGGGATCATCAGCAGGAATTGCGTTGACGGCGGGGACCAGAGTTGGCCCGACGGGGAACGGGTGGCGATTTGAAAACCCCCCGGGGGAGGGGCCCGGGCTAGTCAGAGGAGGCGGAGGTCCGATAAATCAAGGAGTCTAGCCTCAGTACCTGAAGGGGGGGGAAACAGCACGCTGGTACAGAGGCATGGGGAATGTCTGGGGTAAAAGACGGGGGGGGCAAAAGGGGGTGCGGTACGGGGGCTACCAGGTTAGGACTGGGCTCAGGGGTTATTTTCTTTTTTTTTTAAAAAAAAGAAAGAAAAAAAGAAAATAAAAATAAAGAAAAAAGGGGGACCGGGAGGATATTTCCCCAGGAGGAAAAAAGGGGCCAAAAATTTCCCCTCCGCGCCCAAGAGGACCTCAGCACCCAATGGCCAGAGGGCCATGGAACCTTTTACCCCACCCACGCGAAACTAACAACCCGGGATAGCCTCACATCTGCCAAAAGCCTTGGAAAAAGAGGGCGCGGATATCCGCCAAAGCATACCCCCCCGGGCCCACCCCCCGAACAAAGGGGGCCCCAGAATACACCGTCGCCCGAAAAAACCCCCGCCCCCGGGGAAGGAGGGGATCGAAATCCCCAGGCGACCCAACCCCGGAAACTACGCCCCCCCCAAAAACCCTAAACGGAAATGGACCCGATCCTTTTCCCTCCCCGGGAACTGCGCCTGGGGGAAAAACCCCAAAGGAAAAAAAAGGGGAAGGGCAAAAGGAGGGGGGGGAGGAAGGGGAAAGGAAAGGGAGGATGGGGGGGAGGGGATAGGGGGGAGTTGGGGGAAGTTGGCTGGGGAAGAAGACCGATTTCTTGGCCTTAAGGCCAAGAGTCAGTTTTAAGTTTTAGTGAAATAAGGTATGATAATCCATATGTGACCACGTAAGAAATTTAAAGAAATGATACTGTTTACTTGAAACCTCCTTCACAGCCCGGCCAAAAATGAGACCTGGATCCCCAAAAGTCCGCCATATTGAGATTATAGCTTAGTGTGGCTTATGGTAATTATATTAAATGACTATATTAAGTGATTATATTAAGTGATTATATTAAGTGATTATATTAAGTGATTATATTAAGTGATTATATTAAGTGATTATATTAAGTGGCTATATTAAGTGATCATATTTGGTGACTATATTAAGTGAAAAACACTGACGTAAATACTTTATAGCCAACAAGTCAGAAAAATATCTGAGAATTTGTAAATTAAAATCTATTTTTTTACAATATGATCAAATTTTATTATTAGTGATAAATTAGTATAGATTTAAGGCAACACTTTATTAGTAACTGATACACAATAGACTGTGACCTTTGGCTGGAAATAAATATTTAATTTTAGAGACCACATAAATGAGAGTTATTAAAAGTTACATTATTAAAAGTGGTAATTCATACCTACTATATTTTAAGAGTTAATTATGTAGTTTATAATTTATTCATATGAAAAAAAAAAAAATTTCTATGCCTCTGTGAAAGCTCTGCGATTTATATCGGATAATACTGAGAATAAATCGGTATTTCCGCATGTCTAGTGTATTAAACACGGGTAATTTTCGTTTGCTGGGCTAACCTCTAATAATATTTTTAGAATTATCTGCAAATTTGTTAGGTATAAGGACACATGCCAGAGTACAGTGTCACAATAGTTAAAGAATAATAAGGCTCAATACCGTGTCTGGAATCATACATAAATCGTTCACTGGTTATTTGTGTACTGTCACTGTAGTTACACACGTGTTCCTTTGCTAACAGATTAGACATTAACAGCATCCCTGGCGACACTGGGATAACACCACCCCTGGCGACACTGGGATAACACCACCCAGGCACCAACATTCTCACCTACACCACCGTCCACTTCCACGGTTATATGCGTAACACAAGCCACACAAACCCTTAGCTCGATCGCTAGAGCACTCAAGTAGTATGTCACTGATGCCAACTAGGACTGTATACCTTGTACATGTACTGGTAGAAGTAAAGATATATTAATAAATATAATAATAATACGTAATAATATTATAAGCCATAGTGGTTGCGGCCACTTACCAATATTACCCCTCCTCTTCCCCCCCCCCCACACCTCTACTTCACACTCCATCCTTCATTTTTTTTCCAACTTACCAGAGCTCTGGTCAAAGCTACTCTTCAAAGAAACCAATGCCTGTGCATTGGTTTCTCTGCTCTCCGGTTCGTTGGTAGAGATTCACATTATTACGCTGCTAGGGTCTTTACCAAGTGGTGATCCTGCCTTGGCTCCCCATTCGGGAAGGGTCTTGACACTTATGTCTTTCCATGTGAAGTGGGGTTTGTCCATCTTGGACCATTTCTGTCCCTAATCCTAGATGCAATCCCTGCTCTCACGGGACTCGTTGGGAGACACTAGGCCTCCTGGTGTGCCACTTACCCCACCCCCATGAGGCTCGTAGGAAGTGACAGATACTGTGGAGCACCAGATGGTGTTATGCTCCGTGCTCTCGGGGAATTGTGAGGTTACATAGGGGAAACAGCCAGGACCATAGAGCAGTGTGTTAATGAACACTGACATGTCTGCAGACATAATGTTATGAGCGTCCTATGTATCCGGCACATATGATCTCATGAAGAGGTGGGAAGGAACAGAGATTCTTATCCAAGCAAAGATTAACTGAGACGTCGGTGCAAGGAAGCCTCAACGACTTCAGTTTCATACTTCACCATACAAGTCTCAAGGAGCTTAATAATCTCCAGACTTCTAACTAGAACTGTCGAAAAAAGCCATCGCAGACAGGCGATCTTAATGCAAGACAAGTCACGGGGGACGGAAATCTTCAGCTCAAGGTCTTTCACACGTCGCCGTGCGTCATCAGGAGCTATGCAATGTTGCAAGAGCAACAGGGAAGGGAAGTTTTCTCCAGTGAAAGTAGTGTATTGATGCCAGGCAGTTTCTCCTTTGTAATGGTCAGGATTCGGTACTGTCAGTCACCCTGGCATCTTGTCCCATCACCCCCTTTCCCCTACCTTCCCCTGTATGGAGCAGGGTAGGTGGAAAGGACTTCCAAGGCTTATAGTAAGCAAGATACAGTATAATAGAATGTAACAGCCAGTCCTACAGTTAATCACCGTCAACAGGTCATGTGACAAAAGAGATTGTGTTGACCAAGTGGATAATACACACGCAAACACTGACATTATAAGTAAACGTTCCCATTTATGAGAGGAATCACTGTCAACTTAAACTACCATACGTCCATAGTTTTCAGATGAACCGCTTCATACATTCCTAAATATTGCTACAGGAATCCTAAATATCACTTACGACTATTCCTTAGTTTCCTGATTATTCCACATTACATCCTGTGTCAAAACATCGGAATATCTTTATTTGTAAACGTTTCGCCATCCAGTGGCTTCATCAATAAAAAAATCCGGGACATAATGGGAAGACTGTAGAACGATATTCAAAAGACGAGGTGACCAGTCCCTCCGATGCTCTTCAACTCCAAGGCTGAGGGACTGATTACCTCATCTTTTGTATATAGTTCTGTCTTCCAGTTATGTCCTGGAATTTGTACTGATAAAACCACTGGATGGCGAAACGTCTAAAAGATCCCCAGATGTTGCACATTTGTCTAATTCTTCTTCTTCTCGGTACTGAATACCATTTATCCAGGTTATCCAATTCCATGTGGATAACCTGGATAAATGGTTACCTTGACGGAGGTCTTAGGGAAATCTAGATGGAATACATCTGGCTGGACTTTTTCATTCCATTTTGTGTGTAAATAATTGAACAATTGGAGTCACTAAGGCATTATTTTTGGTAGCGGAATTCACGTAAGGTTTCGTTTTCATTACTTTTCCTAAAACTGTCCAGTTCCAAAATAAATCTCCAGGCGCCTTACCTTGTGACAGTATACAAGTCCCCATACTGTTGCTGCAACTTTACATAGTTCCAGACTATTGGGGAAAACTTCTTCGGGACTGACCACCTCAAAACTACGTCTTCAAGGGTGAAGGACTGATTACATCGTCTTCACATCTTTACTGCTTCTGCTAATTCTTCTGTAATCGACTGAAGAAGCTTACTCTGTAGGCGAAACGTTTCGAAATAAAGATACCTAACTGTTGCATATGTGTCTTACATTTCAACCTGTCGGTATTATATACCATTGTAATATTCACCCAGGCACCTACTTGCTGCTAGGTGAACAGGGACAGCAGGTGTAAGGTGACTAACACCCAGGTACCCTCTATATGAAACTGGGAGGTTATGTACCCCTGACCGCCGCCCTGGTTATCAACATGCCCAGGTATGGAAATATAAACACACATGCAGTATAATTTGATCCTTTATTGACAACGTTTCGCTCACACAGTGGGGGTTTTCAAGTCGGTATTTTATACCATTTATTTCCATTCCCAGGTATGCAGCAGCAAACGATTTTTTTTTTATTTTGCTAGAAATGCGGCCCAGCCAAAGTTGTATACGAAAAACTGGGGAATCAGGCGAATTAAATTTTTTGATAGTTTGCAATGCACTAGAGGATAGCGAGACCATTACAAGCGATAAGGTAAGCTAAGACAATTGTATACTGTTCGACTGTGAAGATACTACCCGAGTCTAACAAATACGACACCGTCAGAGGATTTAGAACCATTAATGCAAATTGCAATGCCCCGAGAATTAGACCGGAAGTGGTTAAGGAAAAGAGAGCGAGAAAGCACTGTAGGTCCAGGAGCTTTCGTGCACAGCAGTGGGGAAGAACAGACACTAACTGTCGGAACTTCCCAAAGATGAAATGAGAAATTAGATACTAGATGAACATATAAAGGGGTTAACTGAAGAGAAGTGAAGAGAAAAGGGACGGAGTAAACTGGGGCGGGAAACAAATAACAGACTTCTACTAACGTTCGTTATCATCATGAAGGTCTTGAGAGCGGTACAGAATAATGACAAAATCGCTGGCCCACAGATGGCTCCAACTTCATCCTGTTCCTTATTTGTGTCTCTCATAACATTAAAAAGTCTTTCAAACGAGTTTATGTAGGTAACAGCTCTTAGTTGTAAATAAAGGTAGGGTTCTTTATTCCCCAGTAAGTGGACAATTAAGCACACACACTGTTCAAGACAGTGACCATAAGTTTGGCCACATACTTTGTACTTAGTTTATCATTTGCGTGTTTTTTCAAACTGCCAGAAGTACTTGTAACCAATCCTTAGTCTGTTCATATTGCATAAGATATGTGTAAAAGTTAGATATCTTTATTCCCCTTATACAAGACCACAGTCCAACATCCCAGCGGCTTCCCCGGTGTCCTACCTGAACACAAAAGTGAGGAGTCAATCAGTATCCTGTCGGCCAACATTAGAAAATTCATCACCAGGAAAACGCTTACAAACTAGGCTTCTTCTGTTAAATACAGAGGCAGCAGAAACAGCCGAGACGTAGAGACGATGTAATTATCAGTCCATCACCCTCGAAGTAGTGGTTCTGAAGTAATCAGTTCCTTAGCCTGGGACAATGTTCCAAACTATTTATCAAGCAGAACTCTTCTCCAGTCTGAGTGACTGATTACCTCAAAACTACTACTACGAGGATGATTCACTGATTACATCGTCTCTACATTCTACTGCTTTTGCTGCCTCTGTATTCGACTGAAAAAGCTTCCTAATTGTTGTACATGTGTCTTAATTATCATCTTGTTAGTTTACTCCACTCTTATATCCATATATCAAGTTGCTTCGTAAACATGCTTATCTACGTTCATGTTATCATAGTGGGTTATAAATCTACTCAGACTTCTAACTGTATTTCCAATAACATCAAGTTTCATTTACTCCTCTCCTAATATTATTCTTAATGCTAGATACAGACACTCCAAAGTTATATTCTAAATTTGCCCTCAGGGTACTTATCACGGCTAACATATCAACTTTATCATTAAGTAACACTCTGTGTGATGGAATCCATAACCATTGTACATTAATTTCCTTTTCCCGGATTTTTAAGCATCTGTATCTGGCTTCTCCAATAAGCATGTCAAATATGCGAGTCAAAAGCCTTCAGTGATGATATAGAATCAGTAATAATCTGGAGTTTTGTGACTCTCTGTTCGCGGGTTGTAACCCCACCCGTGGTATGGTTAGTTTGCATGATACAAATTACATAGACCATAGCTGACATCTGTGACATCCCATATAGATAGTCTGTGGTCATGCAGAGCATTTCGGGCAAATCAGGTTAATTTTGTCTCCAGAATGCGATCTACACCAGTTGGATAACAGCCAGGTACCTATTTACTGCTAGGTGAACAGGAACAGCAGTTGTCTTAAGGAAAAACTCCCAATATCCCCCCCATCCCCCCGCCACCTTCCCCGTGTACTTAGCGCCACTAAGAAGCCAAACAATTTAATTTTGCAGTGTAGACGTCCAGTTGCTAATTCTTATGTTTAACTCAACATAGTTTCTACAGTAATCATATTGGAAGGCATTAACAAGAACATATGTAACCCTGTCATAGACTCCTGCTTAGACCCATCACTGTATTTAACTTGTTAAATGGCTTTAACAAACGATTTAAAGAAGGGATTACTAATAAGAGAGAGAGAGAGAGAGAGAGAGAGAGAGAGAGAGAGAGAGAGAGGAGGACGTGGAAGAGGACATCTACATCCGTCTCATCTTCCACCAGTACAGTCCCAGGAAAACGCCTACCAGATACACAATCATCAGGCTCACCTACGGCAGAACCTAAGGATAAATCAGCTGTTAAATTAGCAGCGAAACACAAGAGGTGCAGCAAATAGTCCACCCTCCCAGGCACGTAGGAAGTGCTCTCGCTGTCACCGGAGGGGGCACACCAGGTGAGACACCAGGTGCAACTACTATCACAAGAAGGGACATCAAGAGGACCAATGTCGGAAGAAAAAGGAACTTGACAGAAGATCACCTGTTTAGAGATCTGTTCTTGGAACAAAAGAGCAAGATCTTTGAATTGAAAACACACACATGTTATCCACCCAGCTACTCCTGTCTCAGCCCTGCAGGTGATTTTGTGCCTTATACAAGACCACAGTCCAACATCCCAGCGGCTTCCCCGGTGTCCTACCTGAACACAAAAGTGAGGAGTCAATCAGTATCATGTCGGCCAACATTAGAGGATTCATCACCAATGTTGGAAAACTCACACACAGTTTTGTGAACACTCGACGTCCGGACATGATCGCTGTTGACACATTTTTGGACGACAGAACTCTGGAAAATTTTGCAAGAATTGCTGGCCACACATCTTGGATGAGAAGAGGCAAGCAAGGGCAAGGAGGAGGTGTTGCTGTGTGCTTCTCTAAAAGAGTACATGCCCAGCAGGTTGATGTTACCATCCCTACTCATCTTGAAATGATGTTCTTCAAGCTCTGCATAAACACTAGTACCTCTGTACTACCATGTGCAATGTACAGACCTCAGTGGCAACACGCAGATCAAATTGACTCCCTTCTGCTCCAACACAAATATCAACATATTATAATTGCTACCTTAACCAACATCTTATACAGAGGGACTTTGATGACCTTCTTGCAGTGTTTGACATGATAAACTTTGTCGACTTCCCTACTCACATCTCTGGCTCATCCCTCGATCCAGCAGTGAGTGATCTGGCAGAAAGTATAGTCACTTGTCAACCCTTCGACTATGTTGGATCGTCTGACCACAGGGCTGTTTTTACGACACTCAGGACCCCAACAGAACGAGGTGAGGAGTCCACACGCACAACCTGGCTATGGGAAAGAGGTAATTGGCCAGCCCTTTGCTCTGAGCTCACCACCACCGATTGGAATGCTCATCTCCAAGAGGATGTTGACAACCAAGTGAAAGCGTTCAATGGACACATCCTTAATCTACAACAAGAACACATCCTTCACCGGCAATATGTGAGAAAACCTACTGATCAGTCTTGATTTGGCTTTCTTTGTAGAGAGGCTGCTACTGCTAAGTAAAAAGCATGGCGAAGGTATAAGAGACATCATACCACCTACAACAGGAACTTGCACAGGCAAGCCCGTAGGCATATGGGTGAAGTTTAAAAGTGAGCCATCGCTAAATGGGAGGTGGAAGAAAAGAAAAAGCTAGCAACAGGTAGGGTAGGCTCCAAAACCTGGTGGTCCCTGGATGGGAGACAGGATGGGACCACCTCTACTAGTAGTCAAAAGAAAGCGAATCTCTTTGCTGAACACTTTGCTACCAAAATACAAGTTCCTGATCCAGCAAGGGATCCTCCTTGGCTAGCTGCAAGAACTGTGTCAAAACTGTCAGTGGTGAAAATAAAGCAGAATGAGGTACATTTCCTTCTTAAAGTGCTTCACCAAGAAAAATCTGTGGGCCCAGACAAGTTGAGCCCAAGATTGCCGAGATGTGCAGACCCGCTAGCAGCACCTCTAACTCGCATCTTTAAGCACTGGAAAGAGGCAAATGTAGTCCCTGTTCCCAAAAAGAAGAGCAGAGCAGATATCAGAAGCTACATATCAGTGCCACTCCTGTCAATCACTGGCAAGATCCTTGAGACAATAATCTCAAGACAAATGACAGTTTTTTGACTACCACTCACTACTTTGTGACCGTCAATATGGCTTCAGGAAAGGTTACTCTCCTGCTGATATGTTGTTAAACCTCTCCACTAAGTGGCACCAGTCACTGGATGAATCCAAAGTCAGCTGTATGGTAGCACTGGACATTGCTGGTGCTTTCGACCGGGTGTGGCACCAGGGTCTCTTGGCAAAACTTTAAGCACTGGGAACTGCAGGCTCTATGCTATGTCTCCTCAGTGATTACCTTCATGGTAGATCTCTAAGGGTAGTTCTCAATGGAACAGAATCAGCAAGACATCCTATTGGGGCAAGTGTTCCACAAGGAAGTGTGCTGGGACCATTGTTATGGAATGTCTACTTCAACGACCTTCTTCATCTCATCCCAGAATCCCATGCATATGCAGACGACTGCACTCTGACATTCACTTATCCGAGAAGAAATACCAGCTGCTCTAAGCTACATCAATCACCAGCTAAGAGCTCTATTAGCATGGAGAAACCGATGGCAAGTAACAGTTGCACCTGAGAAAACACAATTGATGATGGTCTCTAGGCACCATGATTTTAATGCCGGTGCAATAGTAAGTATGAATGGGAGAGTGTTGGCACCTGGGGAAGAAGTTGATATCCTTGGGGTGAAATTTGATTCCAAACTGACCATGAAGAACCACGTTGTAAATATTGCAAACAAGGCAGCCAGGAAGCTTACAGCACTTCGCCATATTTCGCATCTGCTTGACAGTAGGGGTTGCAAGATTCTGTATGAAGCACAAGTACGCTCACAGCTTGAGTATGTATCAATTTCATTGTTTGCCTGCCCCCCCCCCCTCATCTGCGACTGCTTGACAGAGTACAGAACAGAGCAAGGTGTCTCTTATCTCGCCTGGACCCATCCTGGATAGATCTATCATTTCGGCAGAGGGATGTGGGTGGCCTTACTGTTATGTACAAGGCCAACATTGTCAGAGTACCACACTTGGCTCTACCTCGAAGACAGCGAGAAGTAAGCTTCTATACCACAAGACGGACAGAAAGCAACAATTTCACTCTGGCTGTACCCTTCTCCAGAACATCACTCCATCTGAGATCATATATACCCAGGATGACTCGAGTATGGAACACATTCGCACAGCATTATGATGTCAACGAGATAAAGTCAGTTGATAAAATGAAAATGCTGGCTCACAGATGGCTCCAATTTCCTCCTGTTCCCTACCTGTATGTCTCATAATAAGAAGGTTTTGAATGAGCTGATGTAGGTAACAGATATTAACTTGTAAATAAAGCTAGGAATAACTTACCGCAACCTTTTCAAACCGTGTGTAAAATGAGAGAGAGAGAGAGAGAGAGAGAGAGAGAGAGAGATGATAGCCTTTCGAGAAGCCGGCACCAAAAGGGAAACAAACACAACAAGAGGGAAAAACTACAAGAAAAAAATCACAATAGACAAACAAGAGAAAATACGGACGAAAAGGGGAAGGGGGAAGCCAAAAAAAAACCTAGGAAAAAAAGGGCGGGGGAGCGTGTGACCTGTGTAAATAAAGGGGGGAAGGTGGGGATGACCCTTTGGGGCCGAGCAAGGGGGGGAATTAAGGAGGGGAAGGGGGATTAAGGGGGGGAAGGAGCATTTTTTAGCCTCCCCAAGATGGGGCCACAGGGGAAAATTCCTGACAAGATTGAGAAGCAGTGACAACCCAGCCAGCCAACACGGAACACTGCCAGACAGGGAAACACTGCCAGAACTTTTGGAGCACTGCAGACAGGGAGCCCCTGCCAGGACCCCGGGAGCACTCCCGACATTGAGCACTCCCAGACAGGAAACATTGCCAGACAGGGAGCATTCAGAAGGAAACACTGTTGGACATGGAGCACTGCCAGAAGGGAAGCACTGCCAGACATGGAGACTGTCAGACATGGGGGCCAACGGGGCTAAGAACACGGAACACTGCCAGACAGGAGCACGGGCCAAGGGAGCACTGCCAGACAGGAGCACCCCCGACAGGGGAACACTGCCAGACAACAGCCAGAACACGGAAACTGCCAGAACAGGGGAACACTGCCAGAAAAAGGGAAACACTGCCAGAACAGGGAAACACTGCCCAGACAGGGAAACACCCCCAGACACGGAACCCCGGCCAGAACAAAACACTGCCAGACAGGGAAACACCCCAGACACGGAGCACTGCCAGACACGGAACAACTCCAGAAGGGAAACACGCCGACAGGAAAACCCCAGACAGGAGCATCCCCCGACAGGGAAACACCCCCAAAAGACACGGAGCACCCGCCAGACAGGGAACACTGCCGGGACACGGAGCACTGCCAGCCAGACAGGGAGCCCCGCCAGCCAGGAACACGGGACGGGGCCAGCCAGACACGGAGCACTGCCAGCCAGACGGAAAAAGCACTGCCAGACACGGAACATTTGGCCAAGAGGGCCGAACACCGAGACAGGAGCACGCCAGACACGAGCCCCGCCAGACAGGGGAACACGGGAAAAGGGTACGATGGTAGTTGTAAGGGATGGTACTGGGGGGTTGGGTTGGTTTTTGGTCGTTAGGGCCTTTTTTGGTACTGGTTTTTGGGGGTGGCCGTTATGCATGGTAAGGGGGGTTTGGCTTTGGTCACAGGGGCCATGGTACGGGTTTGGTTGGTGGTCGTTTGCATGGTACTGGTGTTGAGGGTTTCGTTTGCATGGTACGGGTTTTGTTGGGGGAGGGTGGTCGGTTGGGGCGCATTGGTACTGGTTTGAGGGTATCGTTTGCATGGTACTGGTGTTGGTGGTTTTTTAGGGTTTGGGGGGGCATGGTACTGGGGGGTTTTGGTTTGGTTTTAAGTTTAGCATGGAAACGGTGATGTTAGTTTTTTAAGGGGCTTTTTGGTACTGGTGTTGATAGTCGCTAGGGAATTGGTTTTACGGGGGTTTGGAGGGATAAGTATTTTGGGAGGTACTGGGATGATAGTCGTTATGCATGGTACTGGTTTTGGGATGGTGGTTGTTAAGGATAGTGTTGGGTTAACGCTGGGATAAGGGATGGTGGTGGCTGTGAATGGACGGGTGTAAATTGTTGACTGAAAATTTGATGTCAGAAATTTTGGGTTATTGATGTGAGCGTTGATATTTGGGGGGGTGTGTGGTTGGGAAAAGGGAAAATGATGGGGTTAAACCACCATTTTCCAGCGTTTCATTTATTGGGATCACCACCCCAGCGGTGGGGGTTCCCAAAACCCGGCCCCCGGTTGCTGCACTGATCGATAGGCTGTTAGACCAACCCAAAACAGTGGTAATGGTGTTGGTGGAAAGCCGGGCCCACTAGACACCCCCGTGTTTGTATTCCTTATCCCCGTTATTCATCACTAACGACAGTCGTTCCAAGATAAGATTGATGGTTCCAAAACGGGGGCAACGACTGACCACCACCCATCCCCATTTGGGGGCAGCCCAGTTTCATAAATTTCAAAACCGACGAATGAGTGACGGCAAAAGGTGAAATGTCGGGGGAGAAATTTTTGAAAGAACTGGGGAAAAAAATTTTGGGGGAAACCCGGAATTTTTTTCTTTAAAAAAACCCGTTTAATTAAAAATGCCTTGTGGGGTTTTAAAAATTAAAACAAAGGTTTTTTTGTAAGGAAGGGTTTTAAAAATGGAAAAAGGCCCAAAAAACCCCTTTTGGAAGCCGGTTTTAAAATCTGGAAATGGAAAAGAAAGTGAACAACCCGGGTGAACCCCCTTTTTTTGGGGTCTTTTTCCTGGGGAAAAAATCAAAAAAAAGCCACATGTCAACTTTAAATTCCCAAAGGCCCTCATTCACCCAGCTACTTAGAAAAAGACAAATTTCTTCATTAAATGCGACCTGGGGGAGAATTAGCCCGGGGTTATTGGAAAATTTAAAAATCCAGTAAATACGGAAAAACGTTGGGAAATTCGAGTGACGGGGAATGGGAATTGGGGAAGGGCCCGTCCGGGGAAAGGGCCAGGTGTCCCAGGTCTAATGCACAATAAACTAGCATATGAGCCCGGGGAATTTAAAATAGCACCCCAAAAGGGAAATGCTAGTGTACAAAAACTAGCCGTTCATTGTGTTCAATTAAAGGGAGGATTTTTTAAGCATCAGCGGAGGACGACTTCAAGGGTTGCTGATTTTTTCCTCTTCCCGCTTTTTTAAATTTTTTCCCTTTTCAGGAGGCCAAGGGGCTGAGTCTTGACACCCGCAAAAAAACCCCCAAAGAACACACACAAAACACACACACACACACACACACACACACACACACACACACACACACACCAAAGTCCAACCCCCGCAATGACTAAAAATAAGTTCCGTTTGGTGACACATCGGAAAACCCCCCCAATCAGCAGCAAGAGTCTCCCGGGGGGAAAGAAGGGTTGGTCCATCACTACAACTGGGGGAAATTCTGGGGTGAATTATCGAACATATATTGAATAAAAATGACCCCAAACGTCCCAGATCCCCCTTTAAAAAACAATTACCAGTCACAGTACAACAAGCGACTCAAATTTTCTTCCAAATCATATATCGAAATAATTAAAATAAACTTGCTGGATTTATGCAAAAAAAAATATATGTAAACCTTTTGATTATCAAATAACCTCCAGCATCAATAACTGAACAAGAGATGGGTTTGGGGTGTGAGTTCACTCCAAGATCCTTCGCACGTGTGTGTAGTTTCTCATTCTCAGGTGTATCCAGTGTCTGGTCACCTGTCTACCTCCACAAATTCTTCGTGACCTTGCACTTTCCCGTGACCTTGCATTTTCTAGGGTTAAATTTCATAAATTATTCTTTGACCATTCTTGCAGTTTGTGCTTTGCCCCTTTTTATTCTTTTATTAGTTTTACGTCATCAGTAAAAAATTTAGATTTACGTTAATTCCTTTGGCAGGTCATTCACGAATAGCAAGAATATTGAAAGTTCTAGAACTAGCCCTGCTGGTTCCCACTTGCTCCATATTCACGTTCTGAAATATCTTCCCTCACTATCCCCCTCTGTCTTCCGTTCGTTAAGTGTTGATGATCAACTGCAAGTCTTACCTTGATCCCTGCCTTTTTAAATTTGTGAATCAAGCTCTGGTAACTTAGAGTATCAAATACTTTCCTACAGTCCAAGAAAATGCAGTAAACCCATCCTTTACTTTCTGAATTCCATTATTCTGTCTAAAACTCCGAAAGTTTCGTGAGGCAAGACTTATCTTGCCTAAACCCATGGGGCTCTCTGAAAGAAAAATCCCACCCCAGATTTGGGCCTTTTTTTCTATCATCTTCCTCCCTTAGGATAATGTCAATAATGGGCCGAAATAATGCTTCTTGTCTGTCCTCTGCTAAACATTGGCATAACGTTCAGTTTCCCATCTCGGGGACATGATGATTTTGAATAGGTTCCCCGTTTTTCTACTCTAATATCCATGATACGCTCCCAAACCCCAAGGGTTCGATGCGCCTTATTCTTAAAAATAAATTCTACCCAATATATCCCATTAGCCCCCCACTACACTCGGCCCCGCCCCCTTGTCCTCAGTAAATACCTCTTAACATTTCAACAACAAAGAAGAAATAGTATGTTTGAGACAGGATGTGTTTTATAGACAGAGGGGTTTTAAGGGGAAATTCTAAAAAACCTACTTTGCCCAAGGGTTTTTATTGCTCATTTTGAGGCAGAATGTTTAAAAAAAAATTCAAAAAAATTCTGTTTTAAATGTTTTTGGTTATATTTTCTAATTTTTTATACCCCTTTATCTTGTATTTTTGCAATTTAATTTCTAACATAAATTTTTTAATTTTTTTAAAAGTAATCAGCTGGGACAATGACAACACAAAAAATTTCCATATGATAAAGTTTCAACATTCACTTATCTTTAACCAAAAATTACAGACTTAATCACAAAAAATTATTTTATATCGATTGAGTATACAGTAAATTTGACTTCCATATTAATTACTAAAGCTTTTCATTTATGTTCACGATATACTATTACTACTACTAATAATAATTGTTGCTATTTCTACAAGTACAAGATACAAGTTATATAGACTATAGATAATATCAGTGGCATAATATATAGAAAACTCCTGGCTATGCAGAGCATTTCGGACAAATTAGGTTAATTTTGACCCCCAAGATGCGATCCACAAGAGTCAACTAACACCCAGGTACGTACTTAGGGACAGGGACAGAAGGTGTAAGGTAACACCCAGGTACCTACTTACTGCTAGGTTAACAGTGACAACACTGGTGGAAATATTTGGGATGTTTCCTAAAACACTTCAAATATTTCCACCAGTACCTGGGAACGAATATAATTCCAATCAATAGCTACAAATTGTTATTAAATTACCAAAAATTACATTACACAGATCAATCCACTATTTCTCAACAACATTCACAACCGAAAATATTTATATAAAAAAGTAACCAAAAAGTAACCAAAGCCTTTTATTAGGAGGTAATTTATAATCCTAAATACATTAAACCACAGGTTTAAGTTCAGACATGTTGAACTTCAGTCTTCAGTAATCAACAGATATAACTGTCATAACTATGTTATATATATTGCTAAAACTAAACATCAAATGCTGGTCCAAATATTTGAATACTTGGAGACAACTATCAGGACAAATAGAAAAATAGACAAACCCAAATTTAGTGTTGAATATGGTACAAAAGACACAAGTGGAACAGTTGGGTTCATTGATGAAACGTTTCGCCTATTCATTAGGTTGTTCAGCCAAATACATTGGCAGTAGTTATTGTAGTGGAAGAAAGACAACGTAACGAGTTCATCAACCTCAAACACTATTTCTCCAAGGTTGATGGATTGATTACTTCATCTTCATTTCACTGCTACACTTGTTACCTCTAATTGACTGAAGAAGCCTACTGTGTAGGCGAAACGTTTCAACAGTGAAGTTACCCAACTACTGCCCGTATGTCTTACCACATTAAGTTCCATATACCAGCATTGTGAAGCCACAGACCACACTATAGACGAAGTCCATGACTGTGTTGTCCAGTTTATCCGGTAGTACTATTAACCTGGCCATAGTAGTCTCTGTATAAGGTTACAAACAAACCTTCCTTGTTTAGAATTACTTTGATTTAAGTTCAGGTCTTTTATTTTTCCCCTTTCTTTCTTATTAAAGAAAGTTGGTGGAAAGCAGATGTTAAGAGCAGACTATAATATTCTATTTTCTGTTATTTTATACACTTCTGAATAAATAATATATATATATATATATATATATATATATATATATATATATATATATATATATATATGTCGTGCCGAATAGGCAGAACTTGCGATCTTGGCTTAAATAGCAACGTTCATCTTGCCATATAGGACAAGTGAAAATTTGTGTATGCAATAATTTCGCCAAAATCATTCTGAACCTAACGAAAAAAATATATTTCACTGTGTTTGTTTAGTATTAAATTATTGTAAACAAATCTAAAATATATTTAGTTGGGTTAGGCTAAAATAAATTGTTCTTGTTATAATAAGGTTAGGTAAGTTTTCCAAGATTCTTTTGGTGCAAAATTAAATTTTTTTACATTAACATTAATGAAAAATATATATCTTTAAACGTATAAGAGAAAATTTTAGAAAGGACTTAATTTTAAATGAGTTCTTGCTAATTGACCAATTTTACATATTCGGCACGACATATATATATATATATATATATATATATATATATATATATATATATATATATATATATATATATATATATATATATATATATATATATATTGGATATTTATTCGGCAGAAGTACTCTTGTATTTTTAGGCCTAACTCGTCAATCTGACACTCATACACATATATTCATACATATATTCATACATACATTCATACATACATACATTCATACATACATACAGAGATACAATGTAAGCAACTCGAAAATGTTCTGCTTTATATAAAAAAAGTTACGTATACCATATGTAGTTATTTAACATAAGTATGAACCTAATAAACACCAATCACTCAGAGTTTTACAAATTGCTGGAAGAGTTGAACGAAATTCAGCTCTGAGAGGTTCCTTCTTGGTATTATTAAGACGCTTTATTACCCTGATTAATGTTTACAATCTTAAGAAAGGCGACTGAGCCTGGGGCAGTTGGCTAAGGCAGAGGGGAGGTGGGGGTCCCGGCTGGAGTGGGAGAGGAGGGGTTCGTTGGTACAGGGGGAAGGTCTGAGTGTGGGGGAGGGTACCGAGTGGTGTTAGAGGGAGGGGGAGGGGGTGCCAGGGGGTTGGGGTGGATCGGAAGGGGTTGGTCTTGGACCTCTCAAGAGGCTGGTGGACTTTCATGTTCGTCAGGGAATGTTTTGTCGACACAAAGTCTGCGGGAAACTGCCGCCAGGTTTCTTGGTTAACCACGGGGCACAGTGGCGCTGCTGCTGCTTGTTACTGCCTGCTGTTGCTGGCGCTGTTGGTGTTGCTGTTACTGCCAGGGCTGCTGCTGCTGGTGTTGCTGATATTGCTAGGGCTGCTGCTGCTAAAGCTACTGCTGCTTCTGTCACTGATGCTGCTACTGTTACTACTGCTGCTAGGGCTGGTGTTGCTGCTACTGCTGCTTGTGTTGCTGCTACTGCTGCTGGTGTTGCTACTACTGCTGCTGGTGTTGCTACTACTGCTAGGACTGCTGCTGTTGGTGTTGCTGATTCTGCTGATACTAATGCAACAAGAGCTGTTGCTACTTCTGCTGATACTGTCAGGGCTGCTGCTGCCATTTGTTGTTGCTAGTGATTGTGTTGTTGCTGCTGATGGTGTCGTTGCTGACTTTTGATAGTGGTGTTGCTACTGGTGCTGGTACTCTTGCTACTGGTGTTGCAGCTGCTGATGCTGCAGTAACTGCTGCTTCTGTTGATGTTGCAGCTGTTACTTCTGCTATCACATTACACATATATATTATGATACCTTTAATACACACCACATCCTCTCTCTCTCTCTCTCTCTCTCTCTCTCTCTCTCTCTTTCTCTCTCTCTCTCTCTCTCTCTCCCCCTCTCTCCCCATCTCTCTCACACACACGTAATCAGGCTGAGGAAAGAAGGTGAGGAGCTCACAAGAAACGACTAAGATGTGAGGAGCTCAACATGAGTTTTAAGGAAGAATTTACAGTGGAGACAGAAAGGACTCTGGGAGGTCAGAACAGAGGGGTACACCAACAAGTGTTAGATGAAATACACACAACCGAGGAGGAGGTGAAGAAGCTGCAAAGTGACCTTGATACCTCATGGGCGGTGGGAGCGGACATCTCTCCGTGGGTCCTTAGAGAGGGAGCAGAGACAGTGTGTGTGCCACTAACAACAATTTTCAACATAACCACTGAAACTGGGTAACTACCTGTGGTACGGAAGATGACAAATGTAGTCCTAATTTTTAATTAAGAAAGACAGAAACGAGGCACTAAACTATAGACCAGTGTCACTGACGTGTATAGTATGCAGTCATGGAGAAGATTATCAGAAGGAAAGTGGCGGAATACCTAGAACGGAACAAGATTATAAACGACAACCAGCACAGATTCATGGAAGGCAAATCCTGTCACAAACCTACTGGAGTTTTATGACAAGGTAACGGAAGTAAGACACGAAAGAGGTGGGTACATTGCATTTTCTTGGACTGAAAGAAGGCCTTCGACACAGTTCCTCACAAGAGATTAGTATAAAAGCTAGAGGATCAGGCACGTATAACAGGACGGACATTGCAATGGATCAGAGAATACCTGACAGGGAGGCAACAACGAGTCATGGTACATAAAGAGGTATCAGAGTGGGCGCCTGTGACGAGCAGGGTTTCACAGGGGTCAGTTCTAGGACCAGTGTTATTTTTGGTACATGAAGATGATGTGAAGTTAACGAGGAGAATTAAATCGGATGAGGATCAGGCAGGACTACAAAAAGACCTGGACAGGCTGGAAGCTTGGTCCAGCAACTGGATCATCGAACTTAACTCTGCCAAATGCAAATTCATAAAGATTGGGGAAGGGTAAAGAAGACCGCAGGCAGAGTATAGACTAGGAGGCCAAAGACTGCAAATCTCACTCAAGGGTGAGTATAATACCGAGCACATCTCCTGAGGCGCATATCAACCAGATAACTACTGCAGCATATAGGCGTCTGGCAAACCTGAGAATAGCGTTCCGATACTTCGGTATGGAATCGTTCAAGACTCTGTACTCCGTGTACAGAGAACATGAGGGTTAGGGGACTGGAGGACAGGAGGGTTAAGGGATACATGATAACATACAAAATACTGCGAGAATTAACAAGGTGGACAGAAACAGGATGTTCCAGAGATGGGACACAGAAACAAGGGGTTACAATTGGAAGTTGAAGACTCAGATGAGTCAAATAGATGTTAGGACGTATTTCTTCTGCCCTAGAGTTGTCAGGAAGTGGAATTGTCTGGCAAGTGAGGCAGGAACCATACATAGTTTTAAGACGACGTATGATAAAACTCATGGAGCAGGAAGAGAGGGGACCTAGTAGCGATAAGTGAAGAGGTGGGGGCCAGGAGCTATGACTCGACCCCTGCAACTACAAATAGGTGAGTACACACACACACACACACACAAACACACACACACACAAGAGCTGGGTGAAGGAATAACTCTGGCAGAAAATAAAGAGGAGTCGAGGAAAAAGTCTTTCAGCTTTAAAAAAACAAGGCTTCTAAAACATGGTGCAAGGAGAACTCTGGCTGACTCTCTAAACAAGAGCCACCTCCTGGAATTAGTGCGGCAGAGTGCTGGGTAAATTTACTCTGGGAGACTTACCTCGGCACCCACATGGGTGGTGGTGTGGTGTTGTGTGACGTGGTGTGTTGTTTGTGGTGTGTTGTTTGTAGTGTGTTGTTTGTGGTGTGTTGTTTGTAGTGTGTTGTTTGTAGTGTGTTGTGCTCGAGTGTCATATTCTCTGTTCATTAAGTTGTATTTGTAGAGTTTTGATGGTCACACAGTGGCCACTTCATTAGGTACACCCTTTTAGTACTGGGAAGGTCCCCTAGAACAACCTCAGTTCTTCCTGGCAGGGATTCAACCAGGAAACATTCATTAGAGATGCTGGTCCATGTTTACATGATAAAATCACGTATTTTCTGCATATTTTTTGGCCGCACATTCACGTTACAAATCTCCAGTTCTACCACATCCCAAGGGACTAAGGAGACAATTGGAGTACTCTAAACTTATTGTCATATTTGTGGAATTAGTTTGAGATGACATATGCTCTGTGACAGTGGATGTTAACCTACTGGAAGTAGCTGTTGGAAGATGGGAAGATTCTGGCCATAAATCGATGCATATGGCCAGCAAAAATACTCAGGTAAACTCTGGCATTTAAGCAATACTTAAAAATATTATTTATTTCTATAAGTACATGTAAAAAGGTATACAGGCCTAGTTGACATCAATGACATACTACTATATAGAAAGCCCCTTGTTATGTAGAGCATTTCGGGGAAATTACATCAATTTTGTCCCAGGATGCGACCCACACCAGTTATCTAACACCCAGGTACCTATTTTACTGATGGGTGAACATGGACAGAAGAGGTCTTAAGGAAACACGACCTAATATTTCCACCCGTACTAGAGATCGACCCCCCGGACTCAGTGTGTGAGCTGAGTGCGCTAGCAATCGAGCTACGGGACTACTGTCTTAATGTGTGCCATGAAACACTTTCAACACCATTACACCACCATCTCCGCATGAGCCGTTAACATTTTCAGAACTGTTACACGGATTCACGTTGTTTATGACAAATTCTGACGCTACTAACTGCATATCGAAGCAGAAATCTCAATTCGTCAGACCAAGCCTTTTTTTTTTTTGCAGTCTTCGACTGTCCAGTTTTAGAGAGTTTGTGACCACTGTAACCTCAATTTCCTGTTCTTAGCTGACAAGACTGGAACCCTATGTTGTCTTATGCTGTTGCAACCCATCCACTTTAAAGTTCAACGTGTTGTGCGTTCAGATATTCTCTTCTGTATACTACTGGCCATTCTCCTCTGACCTCTCTCATTATCAAGTCCTTTTCGACCACGGAAGTGCCGCTCATCATTCTCTTTAAATTCTAGAGAATGTTGCGTGTGAAAATCAGAGGGCATCATCAGTTTCTGAGATATTAATATCACCCCGCGTGGCACCAACAATCATTCCATATCAAAGTCACTTAGAACACATTTTTTGCCTATTGTGATGTTTGAACAACAGCTGAACCTCTGGACTCTGTATGCTTTTAGGCTTACAGGTGCTGTCACGTGATTGGTTGATTAGATATTTGCATTGATGAGCGGGTGTACAAGTGAACCTAATAAAATGCCCACTGAGTGTATCCTGCATCAGCATGCACATCTTTCTGGAGTATTTCTTGACTAGAAGAGTGCTCTAGTGTTGCCCAGGAAGGCTTCATTTCTCATAAGAAAAGTTATTAATTATAAATGATCAAAGTTAAAGGTAACAAGAGCAGCTGAGATAATGTTAGCTGACTTGTCTTTAAAGTCGTATTTTCATGATTATTGCTGATGATGGTGTGCTGGAGTGTGGTAATGTGTATAGATGGGCATTTGTAAGCAAGTTGGAGCTTTAACTGCTAGTTAACTACCTTATTACAGGAAAGTGAAGGGCTACCATTGTGATCTGGATCTGACAGAAGGTACGTGGAGTTGCCCTCCTTCTGTCTTCCTGGAAAGAGGGTTCAGTTATCTTCCTTTCTGGTTCGACACGCTGTCTCCGCTTACGCACCGAAACCTACCAAAACACAATGCTAGTCAAATGCTAGCCGAATTTGTTGACCCTGTTGATTTTTGGGCAGTAATGACAGACTATGATTTATGGATTTAGGAACCTTCTCATGGCAGGGAGGCAAGAATTTTCTGAGCCTAGCACTGGCTATAACCGCCACTTCGTTGTGTAGAAATTAACTATATTTCTCTGATGTAGACTAGACTGGCCCATGTAGTTATATTTTCCTGGCAATGTATACTTAATGAGCCAATGTATCATGTCAACTGTTAAATGTGAGGCCTCTGTAAATTATTTTGGTTTATGCACATTATAAGATCCATGTAGACTTAATTTAAATGGTATATGCTGACTACTCACCCAGTGGGGAACTTACTTAAGTGAGGGGATTTAGCTATACACAGCTGTTGGGGATTGTGGTTACCGTGGAACATCAACCACAATCACCACTGTCATTATTACTCTTAAACAACTGGCGTGACTTTGTGATATAATTTTGATAACGTGGACAAGTTGATATATTATTGTACCTGTGTTTCTCTGTGCTCATTGTTTCTACTACAACGACGCTGCTGACTGCTGAAGAATCTGCATTATTTGTGTATTGATGGAAGAAAGACCTTTGATTAGTGGCCCTCAGCGGCTACCACTCCTCTTTTGACAATGGGAAACAGTCTCTTATCGATTTTCCTGATCATTTCCTGATTCTCTCGTCTACTCTTAACTCAGAGCGAGGATCTTGTTTTGTGATTTTTCACATTTTTCTTTTTCTCAGATGATGTGGCTTCATCTGTGGTATTTTCTTGGATATTTAATGAATTCAATTTTTTTTATGACGCAGATGGTCACACATCTCCTCTGGTAGGTCATCTGTGGCATCTCCACATCAGACAATTTTTATCTCATAGATTGCAGTATGATATCTGGTTCTCGCAGCTCTAGGGAATTTTCCAGGACTGGTTGAACACCACTTGGGTTGGCGAAACATTTCCACAAAGCTGCCCAATTTTTTCTCAAGAGTAATTCATCAACCTGTCGGTTCTCTAATCCAATTATCTACTTTCCAGGACTTCTTCCTTTGTGTGGCCTCATAGCTACGAGTCTTGATCATTTACTAAACATTAAATAAGGTAATACATGCGTACCCTTACGTATCTTCGCTGCTGTATCCTGTGTCCGGGACGTGGGGTAGGAGGAATCAATCCATCTTCAGTAAGATGGTAGTTTCTCAATCCGTGTAGAGCCTGCACGGAAGCACCAAGGCCTACACTGTAGGCCTACAACAACGAAAACGACAACTATCATAACTGTGAATGAATGGACTTAACTCTTTACTGCTCATAAATAAAAAGCCAATGTACTGCTGGAACAAAGCTACTAACTGCTGGAACATACACGCGAACTGCAGGAACGAACCAAAGAACTGCTGGAACGTATCTACGAACTGCAGGAACGAACCAAAGAACTGCTGGAACGTGCATACGAACTGCTCGAGCGAACTCACGAACTGCAGTTACGTACCTGCAAACTGTTGGTACCAACCTACGACCTGCTGGTACGAACCTACGACCTGCTGGTACCAGCATACGACCTGCTGGTACCAACCTACGAACTGCTTTACGTAAGGATGAACTACAGTTACGTATCTACTAACTGCAGTTACGCATCTACGAACTGCTGGAATGAAGCAGCAAACAGCTGGAATGTACCTGCGAAATTCTAGAACGTACCTGTGAAATGCTGGAACGAACCAACTGCTGGAACGTACCTACGAACTGCTGGTACGAACGAACCTACGGGCTACTGGAACGAACCAACAAACCGCTGCAACGTACGTGCAAAATGCTGGAACGAACCAACGAACTACTGGAACGTACCTACGAATTACTGATATGTACCTGCGAACTACTAGTATGTACCTACTAACTGCTTGTATGTACTTACAAACTGCTTGTATGTACCTACGAACTGCTTGTATGTACCTAAGAACTGCTGGTATGAACCAACGAACTGCTGTTAGGAACCAACAAACTGCTGGAACGAAGCTACGGGCTACTGTAACGAACCAACAAACCGCTGCAACGTACCTGCAAAATGCTGGAACGAACCAACGAACTGCAGGTACGTACCTACTAACTGCAGGAACGTATCTATGAACTGCAGTTACGTATCTATGAACTGCTGAAACGAGCCAACAAATTATTGGATAATACCTACGAACTGCTGATACGTACCAAAGAACTGCTGATACGAACCCACTAACTGCTGGAACTTTCCTAGGAACTGCTAATACGAACCCACGAACTTCTGAAACGAACCCACGAAGGACAGGAACGTTCCTACGAACTGCTGGAACCTACGAACTGCTGGTACACACCTATGAACTACAGTTACACACCTACGAACTACTGGAGGGGATATTAAGCTGCGAGCCAGACTGAGGGAGAACGTAGGTACACACTCACAGAATGTGTAAAAGACAAGGGCAAAATTTTTAAAAATCATCTTGTCAACACTTTTTTTTTTTGAGGAGTGAACTACAGATGGATGTCAGAGGGTGAGAGAGAGAGAGAGAGAGAGAGAGAGAGAGGAGAAAGTGCAAAATACGAACAGTAGTAGGTGAGGCGAAATTAAAAGGAAGGTCACGAGTGAGATAAACAGAGGAATCTAAGATGTGAACCACAGCAGAAGGTCAGAGGTTAAGAGAAAGGTCACAAGAGTAACAGACGAGTGTGAGGCTGAGCCACAGCAGAAAGGTCAGAGGTAAAGAGGAAGGTAGTTCGTGCTTCCCTGAGCACTGTGACATCCTCCCAGACTAGTATTATCCCATGCATGTCATGCAGCTCGCACCATCAAGGACTATAAAGCCCCGTTGGACTGGGAGGAAATCAAGCTTGATCAATGGAAGTATTGCTCCAGCTTCTTAGATTAAGAGCCTTTCCAAAGCATCAGGGGTAGCCTCCCTTAAAGGAAGCTTACCTAGAGCTTCAGTAGTCTCCCTGAAGAGCTGGTGGGGATCCACTAGGGTGCTCATACAAGAAGGAGAAACTTGTGCAACACTTGGAAAGCATCACTGGGAAAATGCTTCGCCAGCCTGTGGCCTCTTCAGTCCAATACACATAATAGAGGAAGATGAGTACGTGGTAATCAGTCCCTTAACATGGAGTCGATGTGTTCAGTTAATTGAATAAAACTCGTGTTCATTTCAATACAAGGGAAATATAATTCCATAGAAATAAACCAAATGTGATTCTGGTTTATAACATTGTTCCAACCCCCTAGAATAAAATCATAGGCATAAAAGGCGTATGGAACACTGTATACATATACAGCACTTTGGATTTACAGGGCACAGAGCCGGGTGCACCTGGTGTCACTGAGCAGTGCCTGGGCTCCAGCCTGCTGCACCTGGTGTCACTGAGCAGTGCCTGGGCTCCAGCCTGCTGCACCTGGTGTCACTGAGCAGTGCCTGGGCTCCAGCCTGCTGCACCTGGTGTCACTGAGCAGTGCCTGGGCTCCAGCCTGCTGCACCTGGTGTCACTGAGCAGTGCCTGGGCTCCAGCCTGCTGCACCTGGTGTCACTGAGCAGTGCCTGGGCTCCAGCCTGCTGCACCTGGTGTCACTGAGCAGTGCCTGGGCTCCAGCCTGCTGCACCTGGTGTCACTGAGCAGTGCCTGAGCTCCAGCCTGCTGCACCTGGTGTCACTGAGCAGTACCTAGGCTCCAGCCTGCTGCACCTGGTGTCACTGAGCAGTGCCTGGGCTCCAGCCTGCTGCACCTGGTGTCTCTGAGCAGTGCCTGGGCTCCAGACATCAGTAATGGCGCTGCTGAAACCTGAACCTCTCTTGTACATCTGTGTTCCTTCCAGTTGAGAAGATTTGTTCGATATCTCTCTCTCCCTCTCTGTCAGTCTGTCTCCCTGTATATGTGTGTGTGTCTCTCTCACATCTTCATTTTCATTATCTAACCATTTTTTTTGGTTATGAAACATACCGATAGGGAACAGGATGAAGTATGACCCATCTGTGGGCAGGCGATATCATGGGGTCAACTGACTTAATTTTATCCATCTAATGTTGTATGAACAAGTTCCAGACACGAATCATTCTGGGAATAAATGACCTCAGATGAAGTGACTTTTTACAAAGGTAGGAACCACAATGTAGCTGCTGTTTGCTGCCCGTCTTGTGGAACAAAAGCTGTCTTCTCGCTCTCCATGAAGTGAACCAGGTGTAGCACCTTAATATTGGCCATGTACATAATTCCACATGACTATCCAGACCAGGTCCAGGCTAAAGGCTTTGTATTCTGTCAAAAAGTCGTATGTGAGATGGAGGGAGGGGCGGGGGGATGGGGCAGACACTCCAAGAAAGTGGTACACACTCAAGGTTTGAATGCACTTGTTTCTTGTATAGAGTTTTACAGCCTCTATTGTCAGGTAGGTAAGAGATACGCCTTAGAGCTGTTAATTTCTTGACTTACTTGCTTGTAAGATTTTCCACGTGATTATAACAAACAGTTTGGAATCAAATGTCTCCCCAAGGACATCTACCCAATTTTTGGGTTCCAACGCTCTCATTCATTCTTGCTTTTGTTCCAGTATTTAACATAATGCTGCTTAAGGATGATAGTCACTTGTGCTTCTTCAGAAGCATATGCAACCTGCCATCGTTTACTCCAGGCTGATACACCTGTAAAATAGTGACTGGTGCACCTGAGAGCAGCTGACATTTCCTCTAGTATAAAGGCCATTCTGGCATGAGGTGTAGAAGGCCATTGAGGTACAAATTCCATAACAATGGACCAAACGTACTTCCTAGTGTAACACTGGCACCGATTGACTCTTGTCCCATTGAAAGCTACTCCTAGATTTCTACCTTCAAGATAATCACCAAGGACTTGTAGTGGAGACCCAGAAACAAAGTACTTGCAATTGTGCCAAGAGTCTTTGGTGCCATACTTGATGACCCAGAAACTAAGTACTTGCAATTGTGCCAAGAGTCTTTGGTGCCATACTTGATGACCCAGAAACTAAGTACTTGCAATTGTGCCAAGAGTCTTTGGTGCCATACTTGATGACCCAGAAACTAAGTACTTGCAATTGTGCCAAGAAACTCTGGTGCCATACATGAATAAATCATCCAGAAATGTTCACTACTACTACACAATTAATCTTTAATTCATCCAGCCACTGAAGTCATAATAGAGAGAGATATTAGCACCAACAACAATAGCCTGGTTGATCAGGGTTAACAACCTCTAGGGTTAGCATGTCAATTAACTATAACAAAGAGAGTTGCCAAAACTAGTTTGTCACTTTCATGAAATTTCAATTGTAGTTAACCACATAATTATGAATAATTATCATTCAGGATAATTATACAAATAATTTCAAGCAAAAATTGAACAGTTCAGTCAGATGAGTTTTCTCAGTTGCTGTTAAAATTTGAATAAATAATATAGCAAATAGTTCGCTTGATCAAGAAGACAATTGTTAGTTAAATTTTTGCACAATAAACATTACCAGACGTGTATTCTCCCACAGCACTCCCACACCCATCCTTTAATCTCCCACAGCACTCCCACACCCATCCTTTACTCTCCCAGACCACTCCCACACCCATCCTTTACTCTCCCACAGTACTCCCACACCCATCCTTTACTCTCCCACAGCACTCCCACACCCATCCTTTATTCTTCCACAGCACTCCCACACATCCTTTACTCTCCCAGACCACTCCCACACCCATCCTTTATTCTTCCACAGCACTCCCACACATCCTTTACCCTCCCAGACCACTCCCACACCCATCCTTTACTCTCCCAGACCACTCCCACACCCATTTACTCACCCACAGAACTCCCACACCCATCCTTTACTCTCCAACAGCACTCCCACACCCATCCTTTACTCCCACAGCACTATCACATCCTTCCTTTACTCTCCCAGACCACTCCCACACCCATCCTATAGTCTACCAGACCACTCCCACACCCATCCTATAGTCTACCAGACCACTCTCACACACATCGTTTACTCTCCCAGACCACTCCCACACCCATCCTTTACTCTCCCACAGAACTCCCACACCCATCCTTTACTCTCCCACACCACTCCCACACCCATCGTTTACTCTCCCAGATCACTCCCACACCCATCATTAACTCTCCCAGAACACTCCCACACCCATCCTTTACTCTCCCAGACCACTCCCACACCCATTCTTTACCCTCCCAGACCACTCCCACACCCATCCTTTACTCTCCCGGACCACTCCCACACCCATCCTTTACTCTCCCAGGCCACTCCCACAACCATCCATGACTCTCCCAGGCCTCTCCCACTACTATCTTTTACTCTCCCAGAGCACTCCCACACCCATTCTTTACTCTCCTAGACCACTTCCACACCCATCTTTTACTCTCCCAGACCACTCCCACGCCCATCCTTTACTATCCCAGACCACTTCCGCACCGATCCTTTACTCTCCCAGACCACTCCCACACCCATCCATTACTCTCCCAGACCACTCCCACACCCATCCTTTACTCTCCCAGACCACTCCCACACCCATCCTTTACTCTCCCAGACCACTCCCACACCCATCCTTTACTCTCCCAGACCACTCCCACACCCATCCATTACTCTCCCAGACCACTCCCACACCCATCCTTTACTCTCCCAGACCACTCCCACACCCATCCTTTACTCTCCCAGACCACTCTCACACCCATCCTTTACTCTCCCAGACCACTCCCACGTCTATCCACTACTCTCCCAGACCAGTCCCACACCCATCCTTTACCCTCCCAGACCACTCCCTCACCCATCCTTTACTCTCCCAGACCACTCCCACAACCATCCTTGACTCTCCCAGGCCTCTCCCACTACTATCTTTTACTCTCCCAGCGCACTCCCACACCCATTCTTTACTCTCCTAGACCACTTCCACACCCATCTTTTACTCTCCCAGACCACTCCCACGCCCATCCTTTACTATCCCAGACCACTCCCACACCCATCCTTTACTCTCCCAGATCACTCCCACACCCATCATTTACTCTCCCAGACCACTCCCACACCCATCCTTTACTCTCCCAAACCACTCCCACACCCATCCTTCACACTCCCAGAGCACTCCCACACCCATCGTTTACTGTCCCACACAACTCACATACACATTCTTTACTCTCCCAGACCACTCCCACACCCATCCTTTACTCTACCAGACCACTCCCACACCCATCCTTTACTCTCCAAGACCACTCCCACACACATTTTACTCTCCCAGACCTCTCCCAGAGCCTTCCTTTACTCTCCCATACCACTCCCACACCCATCCTTTACTCTCCCAGACCACTCCCACACCCATCCTCTACTCTCCCAGACCACTCCCACACCCATCCTTTACTCTCCCAGACCACTCCCACACCCATCCTTTACTCTCCCAGACCACTCCCACACCCATCCTTTATTCTCCCAGACCACTCCCACACCCATCCTTTACTCTCCCAGACCACTCCTACACCCATCCTCTACTCTCCCAGACCACTCCCACACCCATCCTCTACTCTCCCAGACCACTCCCACACTCATCCTTTACTCTCCCAGACCACTCCCACACCCATCCTTTACTCTCCCAGACCACTCCCACATCCATCCTTTACTCTCCCAGACCACTCCCACACCCATCCTTTACTCTCCCAGACCACTCCCACACCCATCCTTTACTCTCCCAGACCACTCCCACAACCATCCTCTACTCTCCCAGACCACTCCCACACCCATCCTTTACTCTCCCAGACCACTCCCACACCCATCCTTTACTCTCCCAGATCACTCGCACACCCATCCTTCACTCTCCCAGACCACTCCCACAACCATCCTTTACTCTCCCAGACCACTCCCACACCCAACCTTTACTCTCCCAGACCACTCCCACACCCATCCTTTACTCTCCCAGACCACTCCCACAACCATCCTTTACTCTCCCAGACAACTCCCACAACCATCCTTTACTCTCCCAGACAACTCCCACAACCATCCTTTACTCTCCCAGAGCACTCCCACACCTATTTTTCAGTCTCCAAGTCCACTTCCACACCCATCCTTTAATCTCCCAGAGCACTCCCACACCCATCCTTTACTCTCCCAGAGCATTCCCACACCCATCCTTTACTCTCCCAGACCACTCCCACACCTATCCTTTACTCTCCCAGACCACTCCCACACTCATCCTTTACTCTCCCAGACCACTCCCACACCCATCCTTTACTCTCCCAGACCACTCCCACATCCATCCTTTACTCTCCCAGACCACTCCCACACCCATCCTCTACTCTCCCAGACCACTCCCACACTCATCCTTTACTCTCCCAGACCACTCCCACACCCATCCTTTACTCTCCCAGACCACTCCCACATCCATCCTTTACTCTCCCAGACCACTCCCACACCCATCCTTTACTCTCCCAGACCACTCCCACATCCATCCTTTACTCTCCCAGACCACTCCCACACCCATCCTTTACTCTCCCAGACCACTCCCACATCCATCCTTTACTCTCCCAGACCACTCCCACACCCATCCTTTACTCTCCCAGACCACTCCCACACCCATCCTTTACTCTCCCAGACCACTCCCACACTCATCCTTTACTCTCCCAGACCACTCCCACACCCATCCTTTACTCTCCCAGACCACTCCCACACCCATCCTTTACTCTCCCAGACGACTCCCACACCCATCCTTTACTGTCCAAGAGCACTCCCACACCCATCCTTTACTCTCCCAGACCACTCCCACACCCATCCTTTACTCTCCCAGACCACTCCCACACCCATCCTTTACTCTCCCAGACCACTCCCACGCCTATCCACTACTCTCCCAGACCACTCCCACACCCATCCATTACCCTCCCAGACCACTCCCACACCCATCCTTTACTCTCCCAGACCACTCCCTCACCCATCCTTTACTCTCCCAGACCACTCCCACACCCATCCTTTACTCTCCCAGACCACTCCCACACCCATCCTTTACTCTCCCAGACCACTCCCACATCCATCCTTTACTCTCCCAGACCACTCCCACACCCATCCTTTACTCTCCCAGATCACTCGCACACCCATCCTTTACTCTCCCAGATCACTCCCACACCCATCCTTCACTCTCCCAGACCACTCCCACACCCATCCTTTACTCTCCCAGATCACTCGCACACCTATTCTTTTCTCTCCCAGACCACTCCCACACCCATCCTTTACACTCCAAGAGCACTCCCACACCCATCCTTTACTCTCCCAGACCACTCCCACACCCATCCTTTACTCTCCCAGACGACTCCCACACCCATCCTTTACTGTCCAAGAGCACTCCCACACCCATCCTTTACTCTCCCAGACCACTCCCACACCCATCCTTTACTCTCCCAGACGACTCCCACACCCATCCTTTACTGTCCAAGAGCACTCCCACACCCATCCTTTACTCTCCCAGACCACTCCCACACCCATCCTTTACTCTCCCAGACGACTCCCACACCCATCCTTTACTGTCCAAGAGCACTCCCACACCCATCCTTTACTCTCCCAGACCACTCCCACACCCATCCTTTACTCTCCCAGACCACTCCCACACCAATCCTTTACTCTCCCAGACCACTCCCACGCCCATCCATTACTCTCCCAGACCACTCCCACACCCATCCTTTACCCTCCAAGACCACTCCCACACCCATCCTTTACTCTCCCAGACCACTCCCTCACCCATCCTTTACTCTCCCAGACCACTCCCACACCCATCCTTTACTCTCCCAGACCACTCCCATACCCATCCTTTACTCTCCCAGACCACTCCCACGCCCATCCTTTACTGTCCCAGACCACTCCCACACCCATCCTTTGCTCTACCAGACCACTCCCACGTCCATCCTTTACTCTCCCAGACCACTCCCACACCCATCCTTTACTCTCCCGGACCACTCCCACACCCATCCTTTACTCTCCCAAACCACTCCCACACCCATCCTTTACTCTCCTAAACCATTTCCACACCCATCCCTTACTCTCCCATACCACTCCCACGCCCATCGTTTACTCTGCTAGACCTCTTTCCCACCCATCCTTTGCTCTCCCAGAGCACTCCCACACCCATCCTTCATTCTCCCAGAGCACTCCCACACCCATCCCTCATTCTCCCACACCACTCCCACACCCATCCTTTACTCTCCCACACCACTCCCACACCCATCCTTTACTCCCACAGCACTATCACATCCTTCCTTTACTCTCCCAGACCACTCCCACACCCATCCTATAGTCTACCAGACCACTCCCACACCCATCCTATAGTCTACCAGACCACTCTCACACCCATCCTTTACTCTCCCAGACCACTCCCACACCCATCCTTTACTCTCCCAGACCACTCCCACACCCATCCTTTACTCTCAAAGACCACTCCCACACCCATCGTTTACTCTCCCAGATCACTCCCACACCCATCATTAACTCTCCCAGAACACTCCCACACCCATCCTTTACTCTCCAAGGCCACTCCCACACCCATCCTTTACTCTCCCAGACCACTCCCACACTCATCCTTCACTCTCCCAGACCACTCCCAGACCCATCCTTTACTCTCCCAGACCACTCCCACAACCATCCATGACTCTCCCAGGCCTCTCCCACTACTATCTTTTACTCTCCCAGAGCACTCCCACACCCATTCTTTACTCTCCTAGACCACTTCCACACCCATCTTTTACTCTCCCAGACCACTCCCACGCCCATCCTTTACTATCCCAGACCACTTCCGCACCGATCCTTTACTCTCCCAGACCACTCCCACACCCATCCATTACTCTCCCAGACCACTCCCACACCCATCCTTTACTCTCCCAGACCACTCCCACACCCATCCTTTACTCTCCCAGACGACTCCCACACCCATCCTTTACTGTCCAAGAGCACTCCCACACCCATCCTTTACTCTCCCAGACCACTCTCACACCCATCCTTTACTCTCCCAGACCACTCCCACGTCTATCCACTACTCTCCCAGACCAGTCCCACACCCATCCTTTACCCTCCCAGACCACTCCCTCACCCATCCTTTACTCTCCCAGACCACTCCCACAACCATCCTTGACTCTCCCAGGCCTCTCCCACTACTATCTTTTACTCTCCCAGAGCACTCCCACACCCATTCTTTACTCTCCTAGACCACTTCCACACCCATCTTTTACTCTCCCAGACCACTCCCACGCCCATCCTTTACTATCCCAGACCACTCCCACACCCATCCTTTACTCTCCCAGATCACTCCCACACCCATCATTTACTCTCCCAGACCACTCCCACACCCATCCTTTACTCTCCCAAACCACTCCCACACCCATCCTTCACACTCCCAGAGCACTCCCACACCCATCGTTTACTGTCCCACACCACTCCCATACACATTCTTTACTCTCCCAGACCACTCCCACACCCATCCTTTACTCTACCAGACCACTCCCACACCCATCCTTTACTCTCCAAGACCACTCCCACACACATTTTACTCTTCTAGACCTCTCCCAGAGCCTTCCTTTACTCTCCCATACCACTTCCACACCCATCCTTTACTCTCCCAGACCACTCCCACACCCATCCTCTACTCTCCCAGACCACTCCCACACTCATCCTTTACTCTCCCAGACCACTCCCACACCCATCCTTTACTCTCCCAGACCACTCCCACATCCATCCTTTACTCTCTCAGACCACTCCCACACCCATCCTTTACTCTCCCAGACCACTCCTACACCCATCCTTTACTCTCCCAGATCACTCCCACAACCATCCTTCACTCTCCCAGACCACTCCCACACCTATTCTTTTCTCTCCCAGACCACTTCCACACCCAACCTTTACTCTCCCAGACCACTCCCACACCCATCCTTTACTCTCCCAGACCACTCCCACAACCATCCTTTACTCTCCCAGACAACTCCCACAACCATCCTTTACTCTCCCAGAGCACTCCCACACCTATTTTTCAGTCTCCAAGTCCACTTCCACACCCATCCTTTAATCTCCCAGACCACTCCCACACCCATCCTTTACTCCCCCAGAGCACTCCCACACCCATCCTTTACTCTCCCAGAGCATTCCCACACCCATCCTTTACTCTCCCAGACCACTCCCACACCTATCCTTTACTCTCCCAGACCACTCCCACACCCATCCTTTACTCTCTCAGACCACTCCCACACCCAACCTTTACTCTCCCAGACCACTCCCACACCCATCCTTTACTCTCTCAGACCACTCCCACACCCAACCTTTACTCTCCCAGACCACTCCCACACCCAACCTTTACTCTCCCAGACCACTCCCACACCCATCCTTTACTCTCTCAGACCACTCCCACACCCAACCTTTACTCTCCCAGACCACTCCCACATCCATCCTTTACTCTCCCAGACCACTCCCACACCCATCCTTTACTCTCCCAGACCACTCCCACACCCATCCTTTACTCTCCCAGACGACTCCCACACCCATCCTTTACTCTCCCAGACCACTCCCACACCCATCCTTTACTCTCCCAGACGACTCCCACACCCATCCTTTACTGTCCAAGAGCACTCCCACACCCATCCTTTACTCTCCCAGACCACTCCCACACCCATCCTTTACTCTCCCAGACCACTCCCACACCAATCCTTTACTCTCCCAGACCACTCCCACGCCCATCCATTACTCTCCCAGACCACTCCCACACCCATCCTTTACCCTCCAAGACCACTCCCACACCCATCCTTTACTCTCCCAGACCACTCCCACACCCATCCTTTACTCTCCCAGACCACTCCCACACCCATCCTTTACTCTCCCAGACCACTCCCACACCCATCCTTTACTCTCCCAGACCACTCCCACATCCATCCTTTACTCTCCCAGACCACTCCCACACCCATCCTTTACTCTCCCAGACCACTCCTACACCCATCCTTCACTCTCCCAGACCACTCGCACACCTATTCTTTTCTCTCCCAGACCACTTCCACACCCAACCTTTACTCTCCCAGACCACTCCCACACCCATCCTTTACTCTCCCAGACCACTCCTACACCCATCCTTCACTCTCCCAGACCACTCCCACACCTATTCTTTTCTCTCCCAGACCACTTCCACACCCAACCTTTACTCTCCCAGACCACTCCCACACCCATCCTTTACTCTCCCAGACCACTCCCACAACCATCCTTTACTCTCCCAGACAACTCCCACAACCATCCTTTACTCTCCCAGAGCACTCCCACACCCATTTTTCAGTCTCCAAGTCCACTTCCACACCCATCCTTTAATCTCCCAGACCACTCCCACACCCATCCTTTACTCCCCCAGAGCACTCCCACACCCATCCTTTACTCTCCCAGAGCATTCCCACACCCATCCTTTACTCTCCCAGACCACTCCCACACCTATCCTTTACTCTCCCAGACCACTCCCACACCCATCCTTTACTCTCTCAGACCACTCCCACACCCATCCTTTACTCTCCCAGACCACTCCCACACCCATCCTTTACTCTCCCAGACGACTCCCACACCCATCCTTTACTGTCCAAGAGCACTCCCACACCCATCCTTTACTCTCCCAGACCACTCCCACACCCATCCTTTACTCTCCCAGACCACTCCCACACCAATCCTTTACTCTCCCAGACCACTCCCACGCCCATCCATTACTCTCCCAGACCACTCCCACACCCATCCTTTACCCTCCAAGACCACTCCCACACCCATCCTTTACTCTCCCAGACCACTCCCTCACCCATCCTTTACTCTCCCAGACCACTCCCACACCCATCCTTTACTCTCCCAGACCACTCCCACACCCATCCTTTACTCTCCCAGACCACTCCCACGCCCATCCTTTACTGTCCCAGACCACTCCCACACCCATCCTTTGCTCTACCAGACCACTCCCACGTCCATCCTTTACTCTCCCAGACCACTCCCACACCCATCCTTTACTCTCCCGGACCACTCCCACACCCATCCTTTACTCTCCCAAACCACTCCCACACCCATCCTTTACTCTCCTAGACCATTTCCACACCCATCCCTTACTCTCCCATACCACTCCCACGCCCATCGTTTACTCTGCTAGACCTCTTTCACACCCATCCTTTGCTCTCCCAGAGCACTCCCACATCCATCCTTCATTCTCCCAGAGCACTCCCACACCCATCCCTCATTCTCCCACACCACTCCCACACCCATCCTTTACTCTCCCACACCACTCCCACACCCATCCTTCACTCTCCCACACCACTCTCACACCCATCCTTCACTCTCCCACACCCATCCTTTACTCTCCCACACCACTCCCACACCCATCCTTCACTCTCCCACACCACTCCCACACCCATTGCCACTGTAAAATATCACATTAATTGCACTTGTGTCCTTTTACTTAATATAGTCGGTAATTCTACCAACATTAATACACATCACATATGTTACATGCCACGTACTGTAACATGAAATCGCATGACCTCACATGGTCAGTATATTACTGTTCTTTCTGCTGTATGTGATAACTTACTGGCAGATGTGAGGAAAGATGCCCAGTGTTATCATCTGGTCATCCCATGCCATGTCAACAGCGCCTAAGTGTTGGCAATACAGCGAATTCTTTGCTTAATATCAAGAAGTATAAATAACGGGAATCCTCAGGGTGTTCTTCAACTCTAGAAATATTTGGTTAGGCCTCATTTAGATTATGCTGCAGAGTTCTGGTCACCGTATTACAGAATGGACAAAATCTACGGAGAACGATGATAAAGTTGATTCAGTGTATCAGACATCTTTCCTACAAGGATAGACTGAGGGCAGTGAATCTGCACTCTCTAGATAGCTACAGAATAAGGGGGAACATGACTGTGGTATAAAAATGGAAAACAAGAATAAAGGGGCTGTAAATAACGTGCTTAAAATATCTCACCAAAACAGCGCTCAGCAATGGGCTCAGGTTGGTTTGGCAATAGAGTTGTGGATGAGTGGAACAAACTCCTGAGTAGTGTCATTACTGTTAAAACCTTATGCGCCATTAAAAAGTACACGAGTTGGTGTGGTTTGGTGTGAGTTTAACCTGCCTACCTTGGGCCAGTAGGCCTCCAGCAGGTTCTTTTCCATCTTAAGCGAGTTTAGCCAAAATCTACCTAACATGGGCCAAAAAGTCGTCTGTTGTGCTTTCATATGTCATGTGAACACAACTATATAATAAATTACGTACAATAATATCTATAATACTAATAAAATAACAGTATAACATAAAATAGCATAAAATAACATAAAATAAAATAGTATTGGTGATATAAAGTATGCAATGTGAGAAAAGTATCAGCCGCTAGACTTAAACCATTTTACACTAAACTTGAGCACTGATATCTGTCTCGTAGCTCGATGACTAGCGCACTCACCTCATACACTGAGGCCCGGGGTTCGAATCTCCTCCGGTACGGCTGAAAAACATTAGGGATGTGTTTCCATATGACACCTGCTGTCCCTGTTCACCCATCAGTTTAAACTGGGTACCTGGGTGTTAGTGGACTGGTGTGGGTCGCATCCTGGGACAAACTGACCTAATTTGCGGGAAATGCTCTGCATAACAAGGGACTTTCTATATAGTAGTATGTCACTGATGTCAACTAGGACTGTATACCTTGTACATGTACTTGTAGAAATGAAGATATGGTTATTATTATTAAAGGCAGTAAAGCGACCTTTTCTGAAGCCATATTGACGGTCACAAAGAAGTGGTGGTCAAAAAGTCATTTGAAAAAAGCAACCATACCACGGGTGGGGTTTGTACCAGAGGTCAAAGTCTCTCAAAACTCCAGACCGTCGCGTTAGCCACTGGACCAGCTAACTTCAGTGGCTAAGGCCACGGTCTGGAGTTTTGAGACTCCTTGACCGCCGGTTCAAACCCCACCCGTGGCATGGTTTGTTTGCAATCGCGTCAATACGATTTCGCGAGTCGTGAGGCAGTCATTTGACATGAGATTTTTGTCTTAACAGTTTTGCCAGTGACAGGAATGACACTGGTCTATTGTTGCTGATTTCTGCTCTGCTCTTCTTTATGTAAACATTACCCTGTTTCCACAGACAAGACCTTTTACATGGTTCTAGGCAGTGCTGACAGATGGGAGTTAAAGATTATGCTAGCTGGTCTGCACATCTACTCAACAGATTGGGCATAACTTATCCGGGCCCACAGCATGTTCTTTGTCTAGGAATTTGAGGCAACAGATTGGGCATACCTTATCCGGGCCCACAACATGTTCTTTGTCTAGGAATTTGAGGAGATATACTTCACCCTGCGTTATAGTCATCTGTCAACCTTGACACAATTCTTGTACCCCTCAGAGGTGGTTCCTTGACTGGATCAACATGCATTCTGGCAGCACACTGGTCAATAAATATATCTGTTTTTTCTTGATTACTAGTAGAGACATTACTATTCCAAGGACCATTAGGTTTTGATGGCAGTTTTCTTTGCATGTCTGGGTCCCGACTAGAGTTGGCTCAGTTTTAGATTTCGTTATAGTGGGATGCCTCTTGGTAACGAAAAACCAAACCATCGCTTTTCTGAAAGCATAGTTACTTAATGTCGTTGAGGGATGGACTTGTGTTTGGGAATATATTTGTGTTTAGTGAAGGTGTTTACGTGGTTGAAAGGGGCATCTCACCTTGAGGTGGAAAGCTCCGAGCACAGGGCCGGACGGTTTCCTCTCTCCCAAAACCAGGTTGTGCGTTAAGATTCTTAACCTAGTTTGGTTGGTATCTTTTGAGTTATAAAGACAAACTCGTGGTCAGATGATCCAACATAGCCACGGGGTTAACAAGTGACTATGTCTTCAAGGGTCAAGGGAGGAGCCACAAATATTAGTAGGGAAGTCAGCAAAGTTTCTGATGTCAAACAGTGCAAGAAGTTCATCAGAATCCCTCTTTCTGCTGGTTGAGGTCATCATCAATAATAATGTGTTAGGCATTTATGTTGATATAGAAGGAGTCTACATTTTTCATCAAGAAGTTGCCTGGGTCTGCATGTTGCCACTGAGGTCTAATACAGAGGTACAGAGATACTAGTCTTTTTACATAGCTTGAAAAACAGCATTTTCAGGTGACTTGGAATGTCATCATCAATGAATTGGGCATTATGCTACAGATGTATCGGATATCCGCATCCGCATAACATCCGCACAATTTCTTACATCCCCATCCGCATTTTACTGTGGACAGATATCTGCATGCATCGGCAAAATAACTAAGACATCCTCATACGCATCCGCATCCGTGGATATCTAAATTTTCACATCCGATACATCTCTAAAGGCGTAGATTCTATTTCTTTAGAAAAGTATACAGCAACACCAACTCCTCTACTCCGCTGTCTCGTCGCATCTGTGAGGTGTAGCCAGCAGTTCCAGCAATTATGTTTTAATGCAGTTTTTCACAAGTGTCTCAGCGACGGTGATCATGTCAGGACGACAAGTGCTCAGGAAACCGTGCGTGAGCTCTCGCACGGTTGGCAGTGTTGGAAGACAGCTCACACATAGTTGACAGTGTTGGCAGACAGCTCACGCACAGTTGACAATATTGACAGACAGCTCATGCACAGTTGACAGTGTTGACAGACAGCTCACACACAGTTGACAGTGTTGACAGACAGCTCACGCACAGTTGACAGTGTTGACAGACAGCTCATGCACAGTTGACAGTGTTGACAGACAGCTCACACACAGTTGACAGTACTGACAGACAGCTCACGCACAGTTGACAGTGTTGACAGACAGCTCACACACAGTTGACAGTGTTGACAGACAGCTCACACACAGTTGACAGTGTTGACAGACAGGAGCTCACGCACAGTTGACAGTGTTGACAGACAGCTCACACACAGTTGACAGTGTTGACAGACAGCTCACACACAGTTGACAGTGTTGACAGACAGGAGCTCACGCACAGTTGACAGTGTTGATAGTTCACACACAGTTGACAGTGTTGATAGACAGGATACTGATGGTCTGGCTCATGTTTGTGTCCACACTGACTAAATAGGACTAACATGTCTGAGCTCCCGTCACCCAGCTAGCGCTCTTCTTCGTCGTCGTTGTTGTCTTCATCTTTATCATCATCTTTTTCGTCTTCCTTTTCGTCTTCCTTTTCGTCTTCCTTTTCGTCTCCATTTTCGTCTCCATTTTCGTCTCCATTTTCGTCTCCATTTTCGTCTCCATTTTCGTCTCCATTTTCGTCTCCATTTTCGTCTCCATTTTCGTCTCCATTTTCGTCTCCATTTTCGTCTCCATTTTCGTCTCCATTTTCGTCTCCATTTTCGTCTCCATTTTCGTCTCCATTTTCGTCTCCATTTTCGTCTCCATTTTCGTCTCCATTTTCGTCTCCATTTTCGTCTCCATTTTCGTCTCCATTTTCGTCTCCATTTTCGTCTCCATTTTCGTCTCCATTTTCGTCTCCATTTTCGTCTCCATTTTCGTCTCCATTTTCGTCTCCATTTTCGTCTCCATTTTCGTCTCCATTTTCGTCTCCATTTTCGTCTCCATTTTCGTCTCCATTTTCGTCTCCATTTTCGTCTCCATTTTCGTCTCCATTTTCGTCTCCATTTTCGTCTCCACTTTCGTCTCCACTTTCGTCTCCACTTTCGTCTCCACTTTCGCCTCCACTTTCGCCTCCACTTTCGCCTCCACTTTCGCCTCCACTTTCGCCTCCACTTTCGCCTCCACTTTCGCCTCCACTTTCGCCTCCACTTTCGCCTCCACTTTCGCCTCCACTTTCGCCTCCACTTTCGCCTCCACTTTCGCCTCCACTTTCGCCTCCACTTTCGCCTCCACTTTCGCCTCCACTTTCGCCTCCACTTTCGCCTCCACTTTCGCCTCCACTTTCGCCTCCACTTTCGCCTCCACTTTCGCCTCCACTTTCGCCTCCACTTTCGCCTCCACTTTCGCCTCCACTTTCGCCTCCACTTTCGCCTCCACTTTCGCCTCCACTTTCGCCTCCACTTTCGCCTCCACTTTCGCCTCCACTTTCGCCTCCACTTTCGCCTCCACTTTCGCCTCCACTTTCGCCTCCACTTTCGCCTCCACTTTCGCCTCCACTTTCGCCTCCACTTTCGCCTCCACTTTCGCCTCCACTTTCGCCTCCACTTTCGCCTCCACTTTCGCCTCCACTTTCGCCTCCACTTTCGCCTCCACTTTCGCCTCCACTTTCGCCTCCACTTTCGCCTCCACTTTCGCCTCCACTTTCGCCTCCATTTTCGCCTCCATTTTCGCCTCCATTTTCGCCTCCCTTTTCGCCTCCCTTTTCGCCTCCCTTTTCGCCTCCCTTTTCGCCTCCCTTTTCGCCTCCCTTTTCGCCTCCCTTTTCGCCTCCCTTTTCGCCTCCCTTTTCGCCTCCCTTTTCGCCTCCCTTTTCGCCTCCCTTTTCGCCTCCCTTTTCGCCTCCCTTTTCGCCTCCCTTTTCGCCTCCCTTTTCGCCTCCCTTTTCGCCTCCCTTTTCGTCTCCCTTTTCGTCTCCCTTTTCGTCTCCCTTTTCGTCTCCCTTTTCGTCTCCCTTTTCGTCTCCCTTTTCGTCTCCCTTTTCGTCATCTTCTTCGTCGCCTTCATTATCACCTTCATCATCTTCGTCGTCTTCTTCGTCCTCTTCGTTTTCTTCATATTCTTGTCTTCTTCTTTGTCCTCGCCTTCGTCTTCGCCTTCGTCGTCGTCTTCGTCGTCGTCTTATTCGTCGTCTTTATCTTCTTTTTCGTCGTCTTCGTCTTCTTCGTCTTCATCGTCTTCTTCGTCTTCTTCGTCATCTTCGTTTTCTTCTTCTTTGTCCTCGCCTTCGTCTTCGCCTTCATCGTCGTCGTCTTCGCCTTCGTCGTCGTCGTCGTCTTCGCCTTCGTCGTCTTCGCCTTCGTCGTCGTCGTCTTCGCCTTCGTCGTCGTCGTCTTAGTCGTCGTCGTCGTCTTCGTCGTCGTCGTCTTCGTCGTCTTCTTCGTCTTCTTCGTCATCTTCGTCTTTTTTCTTCTTCTTTGTCTTCGCCTTCGTCTTCGCCTTCGCCTTTGTCGTCGCCGTCTTCGTCGTCGTCTTCGTAGTTGTCGTCTTCGTCGTCGTCTTCGTCGTCGTTGTCTTCGTCGTCGTCCTCGTCTTGTCGTCTTCGTCGTTGTCTTCGTCTTCTTCGCCGCCTTCTTCGTCGTCTTCGTTATCATCATCGTCTTCATCATCATAACCGTCGTCGTCTTCGTCATCGTCTTCTTCGCCTTCTTTCTCCAAGAGATTTCTTCTCATTTCAAGTTATTAAGGTGGGAAATATATGAGGATCTTGATGGGAATTGGGATTCTTGGGCGTCATTGAGACACTGAAATGAGTGTATGAACCACTGAAACAATGCCGTGGCCAGTGGGGGGCCAAGGAGACACTGCCGTGGCCAGTGGGGGCCACAGAGAGAGTGCCATGGCCAGTGGGGGCCACAGAGACACGGATGTGGCGAGGGTGCAAGAGTGTCTTCTGGAGCCTTACTAAGCTCTGTACTAAGGTGTCTTAGTACCCGCTACACGCTCTTAGAGATTTTATGGAAGCACAAGTGTTCTTGAGAAACTAACAGAACTCTACAGAGCACAGAGGAGTCCTGGTGGACCAACAGAGCTTCGCAGAGTTACGGTACAATCCCTTTCCTCATGAGAGGTTAGAGTATACAAAGAGCTCAGAAACGGCTTCTCAAAATTTCAGAGCACTGTATGAGCGTCACGATACTTGATTGCAACAATTCTCAACCCACAATACCCTTTTTGGAACAATTCACAACCCACAGTATCGTGGCTGGAATAATTCACAACCTACGCACAGCATCATTGTTGCAACAGTTCACAATTAACCCACAACACTGTGGTTCTACCAGTCTACAACAAACCGACATTACTATTGTTTGAACAATTTACAACTAATACACAATACCGTGGTTGGAATAATTTACAACTAACCTACATTACCGTGGCTAGCACAGTTGACAACTAGCCCACAAAGAGGTGACTGGAACAATTCACAACTCAATACCGAGATTTCAACAACACAGAATCAACCCATAATACCGAGGCTTTAATAATATACAACTGTGAGGGAAAAGTTCAATAGATAGGAGTAGCGAGGGAGTGTATAGTAACAATAATTTCATTGCCGGCTACTTGTTAAGGTAGGGTAAGTCCAGCTCCAGCTATTCCCCCCCCCCCTTTTTTTCCCCTCCCCGAAAGTGATAGTTTGATTGCCGGCTGCTTGTTAAGGTAGGGTCAGTTAAGGTCCCGCTATCCCTTCCCCTCTCTTCCCCCCCCCCGAGAGGTGACGTGTGGGGCTCCGGTCAAACAGTAAATCACTCGACTCACAGTTCCCAACACTACTCTTGGAATGACAGAGAGGGTTACCTGCCAACCAACGAGAAGAATAGAAGGAGACGGACGAACGTCCTGAGATGTCCCATGTTTAACTTATTTACCTGTTATGTAAGCCAACACAGGACCTAACCCCTCATCATAGCAGTGGTAACGAACCTGTTTTCCTGTCATCTGAAGTAATTACTCACGGCCATACTCTGTGAAGAACGAGCCGGTGGTGGTCACCAACACCTGCTACCCCACCCCCCCACATCAGCAACGGGTACGATTTCAACAACATGCAGTGCCACCAACACCTGACACCCCATTACCACGATATACCTATATTAGCGTTGAGTTCAAATGTAATTTTTTTCATTTCATTTTTCATTTTTCTTTCAATTAGGATACCCATTCATGTTTTATTGTTTTACATTTTCCGTTTCTAAATAATAAAGTGTTTATCATTGTCTGTTATTATTTCTTTTTCTATTCATTAATTTTCCTGAGGAGGAGCCAGCCTTGGTAATACTGACTGAAGTTGTTACAGGGCTGAGTAAGCCTTCACAAGTGGCGACCTTGCCAGGATCAACTCTACTGAATCAAGATTCAATTCCATCTCGAATCTACCATTGGAACTTCAACGCCGCATACCACAGACAGTTACCCCCAGCCATGAGTAATCATTCTCTATGGTAGGACTACGGTACAGGTATTTAAAAGATTTGGTGATTGTTATAGTCTCAATTTATTGTAAGTCAAGTCAGGCAGGATATAATATTTAATTCTGCCACCTTTTCGAGCTTGAAACACTTTGGAGGATTAGACTCTAGGGACCCGAGATTTTCCAGTGACAATTTGTTTCATTTAGCTCTTTATTTTATCAAGGGAACTGTCGTAGGACACTCTTGATTTGTTGGTGAGAAGATTGGATGGTCAAGTGACCCCATTCTACTTACTGTTTGCTCGGAGCCGGCATAGAACCCTTCGTTTTCATTAATACATATTGTTTAATTGAAGTAGGGATCGAGCCCTCTGGTTTATTTACAGTTTGAGCGGAGCAGGAATTGAACCCTCCATTTTCTTTAATACCCGTTTCATTTCCCCTGATAGTTTAAGTTATTCTTGCAAGTATGGAGGAATACCAGTTTTGGATGAACACTGGAAGTAAGTTAGGAATAACAGGGAAAAATTTAGAATCTTTCATTAGTGCTAAGATCCAGGAAAGACTTGAAAGAGAGAGAGAGAATCGAAAGAGAAGAGAATAAGGAGAGAGAAAGAATAGAGAGAGAGAGAATCAAGAAAGACAGAAAGAGAAAGAGGATAAAAAGGAGAGAGATCGAATTGAAAGAGAAAACCAAGATAGACAGAAAGAGAGAGAGAAGACAAAAAGGAGCGTGATAGACTTGATCGTGAGGAGAGAGCTAAAGTACGTGAGGAACAAGTTAAATTAAGAGAACTTGAGGAAAGAGCAAAGGATAGAGAAGTTGAGGAAAAAGCTAGAGAACGTGAGGAAAAAGCTAGAGAACTTGACTTAATAGAAAAAAGGATCGTGAGCTCGAAAAAGCTTGCCTTGAATTAGAGAATAAAAAGTTAACTCTTACACAACAACAATTAGAGGAAGGAGTAATTGAACATCATGCCGCTAGTTCACATATTCCAACACCTAATTTACCTCCCTTCACAGAGGGTGAAGACATTACTTCATACATCATCAGGTTTGAAAATACTGCTACCCTCTGTGAATGGCCTGCTGACACCTGGGCTACCAGGTTAGGAATGTTATTTTCTGGTACAGCCTTGAATATCTATGCAACTTTGTCGCAGGACATCATATGTAATTATAACCTACTGAAGAAGGCAATCCTTAAAGCATATCAAAAAACCACTAATTCTTACAGGAAAGATTTCAGGTATGCCACCTTACAGCCTGGCCAGAACTTTCAGCAGTTACAGGTAACACTCGTTTGTTCGACTTTTGGATAGAGATTTCAGGAATTGATCACAGTTATGAATCTCTTAGAGACTTCATGGTTGCTGACCAGTTCCTGACAGCTCTTCCCCACCAGATAAGAACATTCATTAGAGAACGTAATCTGATTAAAGCTGAGGAAGTTGCTGAGGCCGCTGACTTGTATGCTGAGGCTCACAATTCCTATAAAGACCTAAAGGGATCGAACCCTAAGGGCAAGGGTTCATCAGACCTTAAGAAATCAAAGCCTCTAGTGGAAAGTAAAGTGACTTCTTTTATTCCTGTTTGTCATTTGTGTGGTGTTAAGGGACACAAACGTCCAGATTGTCCTTCTAAGAAGGTCCAAAAAGTTGGAAGATGTTTTAAAGACTGTAATGACCAAGCACCCTTCTGTTCAGGAACAGTTAATGGACTTAATGTATCTACCATTTTACGAGACACTGGATGCACATGTATAGTCATTTCTGATAAGCTGTTCCCTAATCTTAAAGAAACTCATTCCTCTGCTATACTTTCAGACTACTTGGGCCGTACAGACACTTTTTCTACCATCCGTTGTTACATTAGGTCTAAATGGTTCACAGGTTGGTCTGAAGCCGTACTAGCTCCCATCACTTCTTGCTCCGTACTAATAGGTAATGTAAAAGGTGCCATTCTTCCTTCTGAGGTTGACCTTTCATCACCAAAGATGGACATAAGTGTTTCAGATCCTCTTCCTGTAGAGTCAGAGAAGCCCCTCGAAAGTTCAGATGAGACAATGTCTCGTGAGATTCATGTGGGATTAAAAACCAGTGATGCTACTCTCGAAAGCGAGGTAGTAGGATCACCGGTTCACTTGTTAGATGAAAGTGAAGATATCATCTCCGATACTATAAATATCTTGACTAGGGCTCAGACCAAAGCCCAGGATTCTCCTACTGTCCATCCTTTGATTTTCCCTGACTTTAAGCCTTTAAATATATCGAAGGACTCCTTTGTCAAGTTACAATTTAATTGCCCTTCTCTTCAGAATTGCCATAATGCCGCTAAACAAAATCAAGTTATCAAAAGGAAAAACTTTTCATATAAATTTTAATATATAAAAGGTATCTTGTACAAGTCAGTATTCAAATTAAATTCAGATGAGATAGACTATTTCATCTTAGTTGTTCCAAGTCAATGCAGAGAGACTGTTCTTAAAATGGCTCATGACCTGCCAGTGGCCGGACATTTCTCGCATCGTAAAACCTTAAATAAAATTAGGGAAACCTATTTTTGGCCAAAAATGTCCTCTGATGTCACTACCTATTGTAGATCGTGTAAAGTTTGCCAACTGTCATCCTCCCGAGGTACCAGGCGAGTACCTATGGTCAAAATGCCTATCTTTACGGTACCGTTTGAAAGAGTAGCTATTGACATCGTTGGTCCTTTATCTCCACTTTCATCTGGGGGACATAGATATATATTAACATTAGTTGATTATGCTTCGAGTTTCCCTGAAGCCGTACCCTTAAAGACCATAACTACTACAGGGGTGGCTGAGGCCCTTTTGTCCATCTTCTCCAGAGTGGGCATCCCTAGAGAAATTTTGTCTGACCGTGGGACACAATTCACATCTGACTTAATGCAACATCTCTACCAACTTCTGGGAGTGAAGCCTCTCTTCACAACACCACAATCCCAGCTGTAATGGGAGGACTGAGCGCCAGCATTCGATTCTCAAGTCCATTTTAAGGAAACTTTGCTCCCTTAAACCTAAGGAGTGGCATCGTTACCTACCCTGTGCTTTGTTTGCCATGAGGGAAGTTCCCAGTGACTCCTTGGGGTTTTCACCTTTTGAACTTCTCTATGGTAGACAGGCCAGAGGTCCAATGTCCATCCTTCATGACTTATGGACTAATGAGGAGGTAAATGCTAAGTTCAGTCGTCTTACCAGTTTCTCCTTGACCTTAGATCCAAACTTGAGGAGACCTCTGACATACATTCGAAAAACCTAAGCTTGTCAATGGACCAGTACAAAACCTATTTTGATTCCAAAAGTCAGAGAAGTTTTAAAGTAGGGGATGAAGTTCTGGTACTTTTGCCTATCAAGTCAAATAAATTATTAGTAGCATGGAAAGGTCCATATAAAGTATTAAAAATTTGTGGGAAAGTTGACTACCTCATAGAAGTCAAGGGGAAACCTAAGCTTTATCATATCAACATCCTTAAGAAATATTACCGAAGAAATTCGGTTAACTGCCTTAATAACTTTGACTTAGTTTTTCCACACGAACTTGATAAGACAACTGAAGAATGTAAGGTGTGTGTAATTGACAACTGAAGAATGTAAGGTGTGTGTAATTGACTATGATGAAGAACTACATGACTTGGTGACTCTTGACCACTCGGGCGCAACCAACATTAATATTAATGAATCTTTGGATGACCATAAGAGACATGAACTACTTCAGTGTGTAACTTTTCAGACGTCTTTACTGATATTACAGGTGTTACCTCCACGGTAGTCCATAAGATTGACTTATTGACGGACAATCCGATCAAACGGAAATTATACCCAGTTCCAGTTCACCTTAGGGATGCATTTGACCGAGAGGTAGACAATTAAAACTAAAGATCATTGAACCTTCAGTATCTGCATATTGCTCACCAGTAGTCATGGTTAAGAAGGAGGATAATTCATATAGACTTGCTATTGACTTCAGAGGCCTTAATGCTATAACTCGGTGGGATGCTGAGCCTATGCCCTTAGTAGATAGCGATCTACACAAATTTTATGACGCTTCCTTCTTTTCAGAGATTGATATTGCACAGGCATATCATCAAGAAATGTTAGATCCTTCTTCTAAGCAGTACACCGCTTTTCCTACCCACCAAGGACTGATGCAGTATAGAACTATGCCCTTCGGTTTGGTAACTGCCTGTGCTACCTACGTGAGACTGATGAGAAAGGTCTTGGATAATATGCCAAATGTTTCAGTTTATTTTGATAACATTTACGTAATGACATCTACGTGGGGCAAACTTATCTAAACATTAACATCAGTTTTGCGTAGGTTACGCTCACATGGCCTCACTGCCAAGCCGAAGAAATGCATCCTTGGGTATAACAAGATATCTTGGACTGATACTTTCTAATAACTCTCTGCAGCCTCTCCCCAGTAAGATCAAAGCTTTATTAGAATTTAAATTCCCCAAAACCAAGAAGCTCATGCGTAGCTTTCTTGGTTCTGTAAATTTTTATGCACGGTTTATCCCGAACCATACTGATCTTACAGGCATCTTATCTGACTTCCTTAAAAAGTCTGTGAAGGAACCTCTTGAACTTTCCGACGTAGCTCGGGAAAAGTTTAATGAGATTAAAAGTATCTTTTCGAAAGACCCTATACTTAAGATTCCAGATATTAATAAAACATTTTGTTTAAGAACTGATGCCTCCAATACTGGCTTAGGTGCAGTGCTACTACAATACCATGATGGTACACCCTTCCCTGTATGCCTCGTAAGCCAGAAATTCCTTCCCGCAGAAACGAGATACTCCACCATAGAAAAGGAATGTTTGGCTCTTGTGTGGGGTATCTCCAAGCTTAAATTTTATTTGCTGGGAAAAGAATTCATTTTAGAAATGGACCACAAACCTTTGATATATCTAGAAACTTTTAAGGGAACCAACAGTCGCCTCTTGAGGTGGACATTGGCACTCCAGGCTTTTAAGTTCCATATTGTGTATATCAATGGTTCATCCAATTATTTCTCTGACTGGTTAAGTCGTGACAGTCAGTAGAAGATTTGTTGCCTTATGCGGCTTCCACATGTTAGAACTTTTTCCTCGCCTATTCTTCTTATACTCCTTGACTATAAGTCTTGGTAAGGGGGAGTGTGAGGGAAAAGTTCAATAGATAGGAGTAGCGAGGGAGTGTATAGTAACAATAGTTTCATTGCCGGCTACTTGTTAAGGTAGGGTAAGTCCAGCTCCAGCTATTCCCCCCCTCTTTTTTTCCCCTCCCCGAAAGTGATAGTTTGATTGCCGGCTGCTTGTTAAGGTAGGGTCAGTCTAGCTCCTGCTATCCCTTCCCCTCCCTTTCCGCCCCCCCCCCCCGAAAGGTGACGTGTGGGGCTCCGGTCAAACAGTAAATCACTCGACTCACAGCTCCCAACACTACTCTTGGAATGACAGAGAGGGTTACCTGCCAACCAACGAGAAGAATAGAAGGAGACTAACGTTCTGAGACATCCCATGTTTAACCTATTTACCTGTTATGTAAGCCAACACAGGACCTAACCCCTCTTCATAGCAGTGGTAATGAACCTGCTTTCCTGTCATCTGAAGCAATTACTTACGGCCATACTCTGTGAAGAACGAGCCGGTGGTGGTCACCAACACCTGCTACCCCCCACTCCCCCCATCAGCAACGGCTACGATTTCAACAACACGCAGTGTCACCAACATCTGACACCCCATTACCACGATATACCTATATTAGCGTTGAGTTCAAATGTAATTTTTTTCATTTCGTTTTTCATTTTTCTTTCAATTAGGATACGCATTCATGTTTTATTGTTTTACATTTTCCGTTTCTAAATAATAAAGAGTTTATCATTGTCTGTTATTATTTCTTTTTCTATTCATTAATTTTCCTGAAGAGGAGCCAGCCAGCCTTGGTAATACTGACTGAAGTTGTTACAGGGCTGAGTAAGCCTTCACAACAACTCACAATAACGCAACGGGAACAAATCACAGATAACCCACAATGCATTAGTTGAAACTATTCACAACTCATAAAACCATAACGATTCACAAGAATACAACGATTCTGAAGAATACACAAATAGATGCATTTCGGTTGCTCCGTATTCCACAACCCCAGTCCCCTGTACTTCAATACATGCGAGTGAAATAGTGCAGAGTGCGGCATAAGTTGATAAAGCAGTTAATTATTAGCTTTGATAATGCAGTTAATTATTTGCTTTGAAATTTTGAAAGGAATCAGAAGAGGCATTCACAAGACATCATGAAGCATCTTACATCCAGATTTCTTCAATAAAATTGTTAAATTAAGACATACTGGTGACGATGAGAGCAAAGGAGTGCAAAACTGAAGTACTGAGACGTTAATCAGACTTAAGGTCGACAATCTGAACGAAATTTTTATAAACGAGACAAAAATTTGTCAATATCGAAAAATTTCTGACATAACCCCAACACCGTTGAACTTTGAAAAAGCCATGGAAACTCCATAATAATCAAGAATTGCAAATAAACAAAAAAAAAAAAAGCTCTTGCCTTAGGTATTCTATAAAGAGAGTGTCTCGACATAGGGGTCATCCCATAGTCGCTGGCAGCAACAATAACTCTACTACACTAAGATAACAGAAGAATTATAGACCGACAGCGCTAACGTCTCACATAAAAATCTTTGATAGGATTGTAAGAGCCAAGATCGCCAGCCTCTTGTGTCCTCTACAACTGTACAACCCCAGGGCAGTGTGTTTCAGAGCAGGTCGCTCCTGCCTCTCACAACGGCTGACTGGGTTCAGAGCAGGTCGCTCCTGCCTCTCACAACGGCTGACTGGGTTCAGAGCAGGTCGCTCCTGCCTCTCACAACGGCTGACTGGGTTCAGAGCAGGTCGCTCCTGCCTCTCACAACGGCTGACTGGGTTCAGAGCAGGTCGCTCCTGCCTCTCACAACGGCTGACTGGGTTCAGAGCAGGTCGCTCCTGCCTCTCACAACGGCTGACTGGGTTCAGAGCAGGTCACTCCTGCCTCTCACAACGGCTGACTGGGTTCAGAGCAGGTCGCTTCTGCCTCTCACAACGGCTGACTGGGTTCAGAGCAGGTCGCTCCTGCCTCTCACAACGGCTGACTGGGTTCAGACCAGGTCGCTCCTGCCTCTCACAACGGCTGACTGGGTTCAGAGCAGGTCGCTCCTGCCTCTCACAACGGCTGAGTGGGTTCAGAGCAGGTCGCTCCTGCCTCTCACAACGGCAGAGTGTTTCAGAGCAGGTCACTCCTGCCTCTCACAACGGCTGACTGGGTTCAGAGCAGGTCGCTCCTGCCTCTCACAACGGCTGACTGGGTTCAGAGCAGGTCGCTCCTGCCTCTCACAACGGCAGAGTGTTTCAGAGCAGGTCGCTCCTGCCTCTCACAACGGCAGAGTGTTTCAGAGCAGGTCGCTCCTGCCTCTCACAACGGCTGAGTGGGTTCAGAGCAGGTCGCTCCTCTCACAGCAGCTGACTGGGTTCAGAGCAGGTCGCTACTGCCTCTCACAACGGCTGACTGGGTTCAGAGCAGGTCGCTCCTGCCTCTCACAACGGCTGACTGGGTTCAGAGCAGGTCGCTCCTGCCTCTCACAACGGCTGACTGGGTTCAGAGCAGGTCACTCCTGCCTCTCACAACGGCTGACTGGGTTCAGAGCAGGTCGCTCCTGCCTCTCACAACGGCTGACTGGGTTCAGAGCAGGTCACTCCTGCCTCTCACAACGGCTGACTGGGTTCAGAGCAGGTCGCTCCTGCCTCTCACAACGGCTGACTGGGTTCAGAGCAGGTCGCACCTGCCTCTCACAACGGCTGAGTGGGTTCAGAGCTGGTCGCTCCTGCCTCTCACAACGGCAGAGTGTTTCAGAGCAGGTCACTCCTGCCTCTCACAACGGCTGACTGGGTTCAGAGCAGGTCGCTCCTGCCTCTCACAACGGCTGACTGGGTTCAGAGCAGGTCGCTCCTGCCTCTCACAACGGCAGAGTGTTTCAGAGCAGGTCGCTCCTGCCTCTCACAACGGCTGACTGGGTTCAGAGCAGGTCGCTCCTGCCTCTCACAACGGCTGACTGGGTTCAGAGCAGGTCGCTCCTGCCTCTCACAACGGCTGACTGGGTTCAGAGCAGGTCGCTCCTGCCTCTCACAACGGCTGACTGGGTTCAGAGCAGGTCGCTCCTGCCTCTCACAACGGCTGAGTGGGTTCAGAGCAGGTCGCTCCTGCCTCTCACAACGGCTGACTGGGTTCAGAGCAGGTCGCTCCTGCCTCTCACAACGGCTGACTGGGTTCAGAGCAGGTCGCTCCTGCCTCTCACAACGGCAGAGTGTTTCAGAGCAGGTCGCTCCTGCCTCTCACAACGGCTGACTGGGTTCAGAGCAGGTCGCTCCTGCCTCTCACAACGGCTGAGTGGGTTCAGAGCAGGTCGCTCCTGCCTCTCACAACGGCTGACTGGGTTCAGAGCAGGTCGCTCCTGCCTCTCACAACGGCTGACTGGGTTCAGAGCAGGTCACTCCTGCCTCTCACAACGGCTGACTGGGTTCAGAGCAGGTCGCTCCTGCCTCTCACAACGGCTGACTGGGTTCAGAGCAGGTCGCTCCTCTCACAGCAGCTGACTGGGATCAGAGCAGGTCGCTCCTGCCTCTCACAACGGCTGACTGGGTTCAGAGCAGGTCGCTCCTGCCTCTCACAACGGCAGAGTGTTTCAGAGCAGGTCGCTCCTGCCTCTCACAACGGCTGAGTGGGTTCAGAGCAGGTCGCTCCTCTCACAGCAGCTGACTGGGTTCAGAGCAGGTCGCTCCTGCCTCTCACAACGGCTGACTGGGTTCAGAGCAGGTCGCTCCTGCCTCTCACAACGGCTGACTGGGTTCAGAGCAGGTCGCTCCTGCCTCTCACAACGGCTGACTGGGTTCAGAGCAGGTCACTCCTGCCTCTCACAACGGCTGAGTGGGTTCAGAGCAGGTCGCTCCTGCCTCTCACAACGGCTGAGTGGGTTCAGAGCAGGTCGCTCCTGCCTCTCACAACGGCTGACTGGGTTCAGAGCAGGTCGCTCCTGCCTCTCACAACGGCTGAGTGGGTTCAGAGCAGGTCGCTCCTGCCTCTCACAACGGCTGACTGGGTTCAGAGCAGGTCGCTCCTGCCTCTCACAACGGCTGACTGGGTTCAGAGCAGGTCACTCCTGCCTCTCACAACGGCTGACTGAGTTCAGAGCAGGTCGCTCCTGCCCCTCACAACGGCTGACTGGGTTCAGAGCAGGTCGCTCCTCTCACAGCAGCTGACTGGGTTCAGAGCAGGTCGCTCCTGCCTCTCACAACGGCTGACTGAGTTCAGAGCAGGTCGCTCCTGCCTCTCACAACGGCTGACTGGGTTCAGAGCAGGTCACTCCTGCCTCTCACACCGGCTGACTGGGTTCAGAGCAGGTCGCTCCTGCCACTCACAACGGCTGACTGGGTTCAGAGCAGGTCGCTCCTCTCACAGCAGCTGACTGGGTTCAGAGCAGGTCGCTCCTGCCTCTCACAACGGCTGACTGGGTTCAGAGCAGGTCACTCCTGCCTCTCACAACGGCTGACTGGGTTCAGAGCAGGTCGCTCCTGCCTCTCACAACGGCTGACTGAGTTCAGAGCAGGTCGCTCCTGCCTCTCACAACGGCTGACTGGGTTCAGAGCAGGTCACTCCTGCCTCTCACAACGGCTGACTGGGTTCAGAGCAGGTCGCTCCTGCCTCTCACAACGGCTGACTGGGTTCAGAGCAGGTCGCTCCTCTCACAGCAGCTGACTGGGTTCAGAGCAGGTCGCTCCTGCCTCTCACAACGGCTGACTGGGTTCAGAGCAGGTCACTCCTGCCTCTCACAACGGCTGACTGGGTTCAGAGCAGGTCGCTCCTGCCTCTCACAACGGCTGACTGAGTTCAGAGCAGGTCGCTCCTGCCTCTCACAACGGCTGACTGGGTTCAGAGCAGGTCACTCCTGCCTCTCACAACATCCATGGCCTTGGATGCGCTAGAGGACAAACAATGCAGACGTAGTATAACACAATGACTTCGTAAAAGCCTTCAAGTGCGATCGCTGAGTAAAAGCACACTGAAAAAACTGGGCAGATGAATTTTTAACTTTCAAACCAAGTGAACACAAAGAGTAATTGTAAACAGGTTGATATTGTATACCATTCATTTACAGAATTAAAGCAGAGGCTGCCACTGTAAAAAGCTCTGATCCACAAGGTACATTAATAGCCCAAATTCTTTTAATTCTCATATTTGACATTGGCAGGGACAATTATGGCAGAACTGCCGACGAAATGTTAAGTAAATGGCATACATGCAACTGTGACATTGTATCCCTGTTTTGTTTGTAACGGCTTGACAAAGCGTCTGGAGAGCGAAACGCTGCCACAATGTCACATTAGTTGCACTTGTATCCTTTTAACAGATCCCTGGCTGTTTCAAGAGGGAACTGAATAGATTCCTAAGGTCAGTGCCTGACCAGCCTGACTGTGGCCAGCAATAACAATGTGGTTGATGAGGCTTTGATACACCGGGAGGCCTGGTTATGGACGAGGCCACGGGGGCGTTGGCCACCGGAAGACACTCCAGGGACTCAAGAGAACAATATCCAAAATTTCACAAGAACACTAAGCTTGAAGCCGCTCAGGTGTTACGTTATCAGGTAATCAGAATAAAAAGACTGAAGGTAATCAGATAGAAACAGTCGGAAATTATCATGTGGAAAGTAACTCTTCACTTTTTTCACTGGCTGACTTTTGTCAGCTAATGGCAGGGTGAACCTTGTGCTCAGAAACTCTCACAAATGGTGAAAATCTGAAGCCGATCTGATGAGTCACACAGATAATCCACACATAGGAGAGAGGAGCTTACAACGACGTTTCGGTCCGACTTGGACCATTTACAAAGTCACACTAACACAAGAGAGGGAGCCAATATTTAGAGGCGAGGGGAACAAGGACGGGACGAAGACAGGAAGAAAAATTAGCTGCAAGACGGGTAGTGGTAATAGTAGTAGTGGTAATAGTAGTAGTGGTATGATAGTAGTGGTATAATAGTAGTGGTATAATAGTAGTGGTATAATAGTAGTGGTATAATAGTAGTGGTATAATAGTAGTGGTATAATAGTAGTGGTATAACCTTAATAAATAATACCGACAAGTTGGCTTAGAAAAACACGAAGTGATAAGTGTCCCTAGACAAACATTTCCTAATAAATACGTCCTAGTGTTTGCTTACCTTCTTTTTCTAAGCCAGTAATTTACAAATAAGTATTCTACAAATAAAATGGTCACCCCTCAACGAGTTTTTAGTAACCGTTTATAAACGGGGACGATAAAAAAAAAAGATGAGGATTTTGAAAATCATCCGAGCCAATCATCATAGGGAAAGTGAACTTGCCAAAATGTTCCAAGAATTTGGCCCTCGTTACCGTACATGTGTGTTGAAAATTTCAAGCTGAATGGATTCTGTATTCTCTGGTTATAAGAAAAATAGAACAGGAAAATATGAAAAAAAAAATGCAGTTAACGTAAAGATTTACTTTCGAGGACAACTGACAACTACAATACCGTGGTGGGAACTACATGCTAATACAATACCGTGGTGGGAATTACATGCTAATACAATACCGTGGTGGGAATTACATGCTAATACAATACCGTGGTGGGAATTACATGCTAATACAATACCATGGTGGGAACTACATGCTAATACAATACAGTGGTGGGAACTGTATGCTAATACAATACCGTGGTGGGAACTGTATGCTAATACAATACCGTGGTGGGAACTGTATGCTAACCCCATCCACTTCACTGGATCAATCCATTCCACCAGTAGAGGAGAAAGACTTAGCTCCCACTGACTTCCCAGACGAGGTCAAGCGTTTGTTGACTCTGAACAAACGTCACCTTACCAGGTGAGAAAATGGGTATAACGAACTTATTATCCCATCGTATCCCACTTGAACCTGGTACTAGACTTATCTATATACATGCTTACAGAATGCCTCATTCACAAGTTGCTGTCGCAGAAGAATTGATCAATCAGATGCTTGATGATAGAGTTATTGCACCTAGCAATTCACCCTGGAATGCATCCTTGATCTTAGTACCTAAGAAGGACGGTACTTGGCGCCCAGTGATTGACTTTAGGAAGTTAGATGCGAAAACTATTCCAAATCGCTTCCCACTACCTATATTTGGTGAACTTTTACGTAACATCAGAGATAGTCTTTTCGACCCTGAACTTGTTACAAGGATTTTGGCAAGTCCCTCTTCACGAGGACAGCCAAGAGCTAACTGCATTCTCCACTCCTACAGGTCATTATCACTTCCTTCGTATGGCCTTTGGGTTACGATCTTCCCTTATCACATTCTCAAGGCTCATGACTAATATCTTCAGAGGTCCCATAGGTAATACACTTATGGTGTACTTAGATGACGTAATCGTCATGTCTAAAGACGTGGATGCACACTTGAAAAGACTTGATGTAGTACTTGGTAAGCTTGAAGAAGCCAATTTAAAGATCAAACTCTCTCAATGTCAATTTTTCAGATCAGGAATCAAGTTTCTTGGTCACGTAGTCACTCCTAGAGGGGCTACAACTGACCAAAGTAAAGTAAATGCAGTACTAAATTTTCCATCTCCCAAAACTGTTGATGCCATAAGATCCTTTGTGGGCTTAGCAGGTTTTTACAGATCTTTCATTGCCAATTTTTCTTCCATAGCTGCTCCTTCAACTGAGTTTCTTAAGAAAGATGCTCCTTTCGTTTGGACCTTCCATCAAGAAAGGCATTCCAAACTTTCAAAGAAAAGCTAACATCTGCTCCATTTTTGAAACTTCCAGATTTTTCTAAGCCCTTCTATCTGACAACTGATGCTAGTTCTATTGGCATAGGTGCCGTACTATCTCAGAAGACTGATGGCAAGTACAACACAGTTGGATTTGCTAGCAGAGTCCTTATGAAGGCTGAACATAATTATACAGTAACTGAGCAAGAAGCTTTAGGAACAGTATGGGCTTTAAAGCACTTCCGAGACATTATTTATCAGTACTCTGTTCATGTCTTGACAGACCATGCTCCACTGATATCTTTATTTCAGAACAACCTACCGGAAGGTTAGCCAGATTGACCTTGACTATCCAAGAGTTCAATCCTACCCTTGAACACTTACCTGGCAAATCAAATGTAGTTGCAGGTGCTTTATTGCATCATGTTATTATAGTAACTGCAGACCCTCTATTTACTGCCGAGGATGTAAAGAATGCTCAAAGAACAGATCCCATGTGGTCTGGTGTGATTCGATTCCTGCTCCAGGAAGATCTTATCCTGACTGTGAAGCTACCAGCACCCATCAGTGACTTTGTCATAAACCAAAAATTACTGTATCGAACAGCCGAATTGGGTACTCCTAGCCTAAGGGTATACCAGTTAGTAACTCCAAAGTCACTAGTGAATGTAGCCTTACAGCTAGTTCACGATGTACCAGGTGTTGCGCACCCTGGTATGGATCGTTCAGTAAAACAAGCCAGATTGAAATACTTTTGGCCTCGTATGGCAACTGATATTTTTGAGTATGTTAAGAAATGTAGTGTCTGTATGCAACATAAAGGTAATGTTAATGGTCCTAATCCAATCCAGGTGTATCCAACTATTAGCGAACCATGGGAAAGAGTTGCGCTTGATCTGTTAGCTAATTTCCAATGTTCCCTCCAGGGCAACAAACATCTGTGTGTTATGGTAGATCATTTTACCAGATATTGTGAGTTAGTTCCTATTGTAGATAAGACCGCTGAGACAGTAGCTAAAGCGTTTAAAGAACGCATTATCTGCAGGCATACACCCTTAAGTCCATAGTAACAGACAATGGAGGTGAATTCTGTAATGAGATTCTTGAAAATTTGTGTACCTTGTACAAGATCTCTAAATCCACCATTGTTCCTCATCATCCTGCCAGCAATGGGTTAGCAGAACGAACCAATAAGAAAGTACTTGATGTCTTGAGAGCCACTATCAATCCCAACAGTGAAACTTGGGATTGATAGCAAAGCCGTCAAAAATTACAGTAGGTTCGAGAGTTATGCTGACTAACTTTAACAAAACGTCTGCAATGCCTAAGCTTGATCAAAAGTTTGTTGGTCCTTATCGAGTAGTTGAACATATTAGTGGCAATAAGTATAAGGTTAGAGAAATTAGTACTGGTCAGTATAAAGAATCGCATTTGGATCATATGAAGTTAGTATGCGATGATAATGATGTTCCAACCCAGACTCATGTGACAGACTCTGACAATCCTTCTGACTCTGTTCCCTCTACCTCTAACACTCAGTCAGATGATCAACCTGAATATCGCTATTCCCTACATACACGACAGGTATTGAGAAATCCTCAAGTATCATTTGTAACTACCAATTCAGATCTGCCTCAACCACGACATGCGTTTGTCAGTGCAACAGAGTTTGATCCTCCCAGAGATGATACCCATTCTGCATATGTAAATCTCATCCTAGCAGAGTTGGGTTAAACGTAAATAACCTGTATAGATGAATAATATAGTCTCAAATGTATTTCTATTGTCTACAATATCAACTTACTAATATTCAAGATTTTTGTGTGTGTGTGTTCACCTTCTCTCTGAATTCTGAGATTTAACAGTCTAGATTTGAGTGCACCAAGTCTGCTTCTGTTAAACACTTCTTTCTTTGTATATATCCTTCCTCAGAATCCGTAGACCACATGAATACAGATCGATCGATCAAAATTTTTTATCACTTCCATTGTATAATCCCAATGTTGAGCCTCATTCTATGAATTGTGCTATATCATACCTTGTAATGCATTACAGTAAGTTACGTTAGCTTCCATTCCGATATTCTCCTTATGTATGTTATAATGTTCAATTGTTGTGTACTTTGGCATTGTATAGAATCAGCCCAAGCCATACGCCTGTCGTCTCTAGTTTGTATGTCGGGATCCCATATGCTAGCGTCGCCGAGCTCTCAGTAGTACCAGTTGCCAGTAACCAGTTACAAGTAGTGTCAGTAGTAATGACTCGTACACCGACCGTTACTGATCCTCTGTTCCTGCGTGAATTACAGACTGTTATTTACTGTTACAGCTGACCTAGCATGAGTTGAAGACTGCTCACCCTCTGAGGCACTGGGGAGTAAGTTGAAGTAGAGGCGTTAGACAGGCGGCAGGTCAAGCTTGGCGTTTCCCATACATTTCATTTTACTTATACTGAATTATTGCCTATGTGAGCATTCTTGACCAATCCACGTTACCGAAACCCGGGACACACAACACCATGGTGGGTATTATATGCTAACACACAATACCGTGGTGGGAATTATATGCTAACACACAATACCGTGGTGGGAATTATATGCTAACACAATACTGTGGTGGGAATTGTATGCTAACTCACAATACCGTGGTGGGAATTATATGCTAACACACAATACCGTGGTGGGAACTACATGCTAACACAATACCGTGATTGGGAACTATATGCTAACACACAATACCGTGATTGGGAACTATATGCTAACACACAGTATTGTGGTGGGAACTATGTACAACTAATCCATAAAGTTTAGAGAAGACTTCAGACGATGTTTCGCACTGTCCTTGAATTCTCAGTGGTTCAAGACCGAGTGAAACGTCTTTTAGAGCCTAACAAGAGATCAGACTATCATAGAACAACTGGGTTGTATAGGAATAAGTCTCTCTCTTGCATATTCTGAAAACCTTTCTGCAAGTTCCTACAGACGTGTAGAGTTTAAAGGAGGAAAAATAAGACTGAAAGACTCCACTCAGTCTAAAAGACTGAAGATGGAGGTCGGAGCAGACATAATGGTTCGTTACACACCCATGTGGAGACCAGAGGGAGAGAGAATTGAATAGTCTAGTTCATCTAAACTACCCTTTGGTGGTGCTGCTGGTGGTGGTGGTGGGTTGGATGGTTGAGTGGATGGTTGAGTTGTGGTGGTAGTACAGTGGATGGTTGAGTGGTGGTTGTGGTGGTGGTACTAGTAGAGTGGATGGATGAGTGGTGGTGGTCGTCGTGGAGGAACTAGTAGAATGGATGGTTCAGTGGTGGTGGTGGTATGGATAGTTGAGTGGTGGTGATGGTACTAGCAGAGTGGATGGTTGAGTGGTGGTGATCGTGGTGGTACTAGTAAAGTGGATGGTTGGGTGGTAGGGGAAGACTGAGTGTGATGAAGTGTTGTGGTGTATGGTAGGGTGTGATGCCGTTTCCTCAGCCAGGGTAGATCTCCAGCTCTTGGGACTCGCATTTACGGATCGATTACTTGATGTGATTTACCATAGTTTCTCTGGGCTCTCGATTCTTTCTCTGAATTCAAGCATTCATTCCTTCATGTTTTATACTGGTGTCCACTGCATTCCTTCCTTCATGTTTTATACTGTTCACTGCATTCCTTCCTTCATGTTTTATACTGGTGTCCACTGCATTCCTTCCTTCATATATTAAACTGGTGTCCAATATGTCCCTTCCTGCCTTCATCTTCATTGTGATTGCTATTATCTTCATTATAATTATTATTCATAGGTCTTGCATTATTCCAGTACACAGTTTACTAAGTTTATTTATCATAAAACATCAAGGCTTCCCAAAACTGGGAACTCAGTATTATATATAACGTTAATCTGGTATTTCTGGTGATGTACATCATACGAGTACCTGACAGGTCACCAGGATCAATGAGGGTCCATCAATATGCTAAACAGCCATGATGACATACATCCCTATATTATTGTAGCCACGGACGAGTGGTATTGATCAGTAACAACACTGCGCTAGCCAAGGATTTGAACCCATGTTGTACTGGCCCACCATTGTGAGCCAGAACTACACGACGCCTTAACCCACAGGACTACCCAATCCGAGGAAGCAGCGGAGATGTAAAGACTAGTTTCGAGGTGGTCAGTCCCTTAACCTGGAGAAGAGTTCTGCTCCAGGATGAGGACTGATCGACCTGGAAATTACGTCTTAAGAATAAGGGACTGATTACATCCTCTTGACATCTTTACTCCTTCTGCAGTCGACTCTTTATTCCGAATCTTTTCGGAATAAAGTATTGTATACCATTATCAGGTGAGCAACGTTTTGGAAACTTTACTGAGGAGACGTTTCGCCTTCCACTGGCTTCTCAATATTGTTGGACTGAACACATCGACTACTGGCTAGGGAACTAATTACCTCATTCTCATTTTTCACGGCTCGTCTCTTTACTGGACTGAAGAAGCCACTGGCTGGCGAAACGTTTCCCCAATAAAGATTCCTAAATGCTTCTCAGGGCGAAATGTTTCCTTAATAATAATAATAATAAAATAATAATCCTTATTTCTACAAGTACAACTTATACATACCATAGCTGGCATCAATGACATACTATATAGAAAGCCCCTGGTTATGTAGAGCATTTCAGGCAACTTAAGTTAATTTTGTCCCCAGGATGCGACCCACACCAGTCGACTAACACCCTGATACCTACTTATCGCTACGTGAACAGGGACAGCAGGTGTCTTAAGGAAACACGCATCCAATTTTCACCTGTACCGGGGATCGAACCACGGACTTCAGTGTTTGAGCTGAGTGCGCTACCAACCGAGCTGAAGATAGTAATATTCACTATCCTCTCCCACTGAAGGAACATTTCTCATATATTAATGGTATAATATACCAACAAGATGATGAATTAGACACATGTGAACACCTGGATATCTTTATCTAGATGTTTCGCCCTCAGTGGCGAAACATGTCTAATCCATCAACAGTTTTATGTTCTTAGGTAAGACACATATGCAACAGTTAGGTATCTTTATTTCGAAACGTTTCGCCTACACAGTAGGCTTCTTCAGTCGAGTACAGAAAAGTTGATAGAAGCAGAAGATACTTGAAGACGATGTAATCAGTCCATCACCCTTAAAGTTTTGAGGTGGTCAGTCCCTCAGTCTGGAGAAGAGCATTGTTCCATAGTAGGAAACAATATTGTTTCGAAACGTTTCGAAATAAAGATACCTAACTGTTGCATATGTGTCTTACCTAACAACCTGTCGGTATTTTATACCATTTTAATGTTCAGTTTTATGTTCCTTTACAAGCATTTTACTTCCAAGTAACCCGTTGTGTTTTCCTTTCCAGCAATGTGTTCAATACATCAATGTATCTACCAGTAATATGTTCAATGTATTATTACTTTCAGTCTCCTGTTATCTTGCATGTCGTAATCATGTCTCCTCTGGGTCTTCAGTCTTGAAAGTCTTTATCTTTGAAACAAATTCACTTCAATCTAGCTCGGTTAAAAGTATTGTCAGGAGAAAAGAATTATTTGGACTGGAATTTTAGCTGAGATCTAGAGCATCAAGCAAGCATTATGGAACAAATATATTAAAGATCGTAAATATTGGAACGTGTATTAAGGAACGTGTGTATCTAGCTTTACAAAGTTACTTTATTCGTGTTCCTCCCAATATACACAGACGAACTTCCCTAATAAATAATGAACTGGCTTACGAAATGATAAAGGTTCAACGAGAATCCTCGGTTTTGTAACCTTGCACAACTGTTCTCATTTTCACGAACCAACGAAATACCTTTTAAAAACAGCATTTAAAAGAGTATTATAGCCAGTGTGATTATGTCATATTAAGTGATAAGAATGACTGTCACCTTACATAGCCAGTATGTGTCACGCTACAGATTGGCGACAGTTTGCATAAATGGGAAGAAATCAGAGTGAAAACGCGTCACAAGCGGTGTTCCATAGGGTTCAGTGTTGGGCCCCTTGTTGTTCGCAATATACATTAACGATATAGATGAGGGAATAAATAGCGACATAAGCAAGTTTGCTAATGACACTTTTCATAAGAATGATTGTGATGCCTTCCATGATCAGTATTATTGTGTAAAGTTACAGAGGCAGTATGATTGTGTCATGTGTTAAGTACATTACAATTTACATGGCGTTCGTCACACAATCACTTTTTGCATTCCCTCCGTACAATCAAGTTGGCAGTTAGGTCGGAGAAACTCCACAGAGGCCCCGGCTACTCTGATTCACAGTCAGGTTTATATATCATCCAACTGGACGAGAGCTTCTCCTAAGTAGAATTGATGCTTCCACACCTGGCTTGTGCTAGACACTCACTGCGTCAGGTTGAACACTCACGCGCTGGTCTATCTGGTATGAAGTGGAAAATCAGTTGCAGAGATCGAACTCTATTCTCTCGCCTGTTAACATCTTGTTGAACTTTGTATATGTTTTCAACACTGGTGGAGGAAATATACAGATACCCAAAAATTATCCTTTGTATTTTTGAGGATTTTTCCTTATCTGAAGATTTGCTTTACGGCAAGATATAACAAACCTTCCTTTGTGTACCGGAGGTGGTAATATGCGTTACTTGACCAGAGGCAATTTTGTTCACTTGGACAGCGCTCTGTTGTCTTACCTACGGAGCTGTTATATTGTGTTGGTGCTGCTGCCGTGCGTTGAGCGCATAATTGCCGGGAGGCACTTGTTACCTTTAGTGTTGGCTGGGTAATGTTACCAGTGCATGTTAAACGTTTGGTGTCTGCATATACTTTGCAATCCTTGCCCGCACCATCTGTACAGCACTGCTGCTGCATTGTTCGCTCTATCAGCATTACACATCGTCGTAGTTTAATTGCTGCATAGCTTCGCCAGCTAAGGTGTAATTTATTCAATATGACTTCTCCATTTGATGCTGAAGAAGCTTGAATTAGTCTCAGCTTTCCACTACATTTCCTTACACGTAACAATGCTGATCATACCCCTGAACGTTCACCTGGTAATCCACTTGTCTCAGTAGCAAATAACAGTGAACCAGGTTTATCATGGCATAAATTTGCTTCGACTGCGTTCGAACTGGTGAAACTTACACTGGAGCAGATGGGGAAACAGCTTGATGTTTATAAGAACATGAATAGGGAGGAAGAATATTCCAATGCGCAAAAAACAGTGTCCTGGTACTTCGTTTTTCTGAGTCAGAGGTCGAGCAATTTTTAGAATCATTTGAATATCGGCTCGAGATTGGCAATGTTTAGTCGAGCGCATGGGAACACTTGCTCACACAGCGTTGCGTGACACTGCACAGAAGTTCACTTCTAGCTTGGGTGGCGAAAACCTCTGTAATTACAGCCTTGAGATACGGTGCTTAGTTTATATCAGTGCATCGCCGACAAATACCAAGGAAAGTTTAAACTCATAAGACATCAACCAGGGCCATCACGTATAGATTTTTTTAGGATCCAGCCAAATATCATCGCCAAATAGTACAAGGCAGCAGAAGTTTCAAATTTGAGTGACCTGGTGCAATTAATTCTGGTTGACAATTTCCTGGAGATTGTTGGTCAGGAAGCCAGGGCTTTCTTATAGCATTTCAAATTGACTTCATTTCTGGAGGCAGCAAATTTGGAGACACCTCTCAGGCGAATCGTTCATTTGAGTGAAAGGGCCTTACGTGTTTCTTCCCAACAGCACGGCAGTATCAAAGGACAATGGGGAAAGTGCTCTGCAGTTGGTATGAAAAAGGCACACCTTCAAAGACCAGGCGGGTACTCGTAGGGAAAATACCTAAAAGCCTCTGTGCGATCGCTTCTGAAGTAAGTTCAGCCTTCTTGTTTCATTAAGTCGAGTAAGTACAGTGTTCAGCAACTTATGGGAAATATTTAGAGGTTAAGTGTTCCCGAATCCCAGGGCGAAGTAGAAGCCTGTATTACCTCCTTCTACAGTGCAAGGACTCCAACCATCCCGTGACTGTCTCCACATTCAGGGCCCCGCGAGGCTTACTGCTCCCTCTTACTAGATGGGATTCTTCCCACTTTCCAAGACACTTCATAAGAAAATGTTAGTGGTTTTTGGTGAGGCAGTTATTGCTGTGCCCATTCACAAAACATTTATGAGGTACAAGTACATCAATGGGTACATAAATTTTAGTGTGTCAAGTAAATTTCCCATAATCTGTAATGACGTACTCTCTTCAGGACTGTGTCCTGATGTGCTGAGAAATCTGCTACTGAAGTAGTTCTACCTATGACTGTAACACAGGCAATGTCCAAGGGAAAATCTGGTAAGAATGCTTACCTTGCCTCGGGAGACTCAGACCATGGGTTGGACTAATGACTTTAAGACGGCATCTGACTAGGGTCTCGCAAATCAATGGAAAACTCCATTCTCAAGACTTCCTATTCTTGGACGACAGAACAGCTAGAAGATCCTGCCGCAATGCTCAACCGAACGGCCTTACCTGGAGAATATCTAGAGGGAGGGAGGGTCAGGAGTCAACACCCCTGCAGCCACGTCCGTGACCTGGCCTCGTGGTGGATCTGGGTCTGATCAACCAAGATGTTACCGCTGGCCGCACGTAAACCGACGTACGAGTCACAGCCCGGCTGGTCAGGTACCGATTTTAGGTGCCTGTCCAGTGCCGCCTTGAAGACTGACAGGGGTCTATTAGTCATCACCCCCTTATGTATGGTGGGAGGCAGCAGGACAATCTTGGGCCCCTGACAATTATTAAGTCTTTTTCCGCAGGGAGTGATTTTCGTGTGCAGATTTGGGACTAGTCCCTCTAAGATATTCCAAGTATATATTATGTGTCTTTCTCGCCTGCATTCCAGGGAACACAAATCAAGGGAGTTCAACCGTTCCCAGTAATTTAAGTGCTTTGTCGTACTTATAAGAGCCGTGAAGGTTCTTTGCATATTCTCAAAGTCTACAATTTCGCGTGCCTTGAAAGTGGCATTTAGTGTACAGCAATATTCCAGCTTGGTATTTGTAGTTTTGAAGGTTCTTATTATCCATCCTATCCTTTTCTTAGCAGATGTGGTAGATGCACTGTTGTGATCTTTGAAAGTGAGACCCTGTGACATTATATCTTTATTCGGTAGTAAAGATACTCAGATTTTGCATGTGTATCTTGTTCATTAATAAAGGTACCCAGTGTCATCGATGGGTGACACCATCATGCAAATCCAGGTGTCATTCACGAAGGAGGACACGGTGCTGTGGTTTGCATCTCAGTGTCAGATATGAGATTGAGGAACAGGACTGGAGCGAGTACTGTACCTTGTTGAACAGAGGCTTCCACTCTAGCAACCTCTGACCTCACTTTGTTTACTATTACTCTCTCTGAGTTCTATTTCTTAGGAAGTTATAGATATATCTACCAACTTCTCCTTTTATTCGTTCATCACGCATTTTGTGCGCTATTACACGATGGTCACACTTGTCAAAGGCTTTCTCAAAGTCTGTGTATACTACATCGGCATTTTTGTTCTCCGGAGCATACATGACAATGTTATAGTGGTCTAGTTGGGACAGGCAGGAGCGACCTGCTCAAAGCCCATGCTGCCCTTAAAGTTTGAGATCTCTGAAGCCGACACTGGTTGTCTATGTTACTTATTTCATGAAAAGCTCTTTTTCAAGCGGAAAAACTTACTAGTAAGAAGTTAATGGGGATTTCCACATCTGATTGGTCATTCCAAAAAAGTTTAGAACCTATTTATTACTGGTAGCATATACTTTATCCACTGCGAAAACGTTTTATAGAATATTCAAGCATTTTGACCAGCCAGGTTGAAAACAGGATATCTGGAGGCACATCAGGTTCTGCCACGAGTGGCTGCAGGTGCAAAAACTTGGAGATCACATCAAACCTGAGCCGCCTCTATGTTCTACTCCGGCTGAAGGAGAACCCTTAGCAGACCTGATCAAAGAATGTTTGGGACCTTTACCTAGGGCTAAGTCAGGTAACCAGTACATATTTAACATCTTAGATAATATCATAGGTATTCTGAGGCAGTAGTTATGAGTATTATTAATAAAGAAATTTTAAAAGCCGTCGTTTGCTTTATATTCCTAATGGGAAGCCCACAGACTATTCAAAGTGACCAAGATTCTAATTTTACTGCTAAAGTGTGTCATGCTGTTTTAAGTCTCAAAAGCATTAAACAGTCCTTTTCTTCTACACCTCAGGTAGTTGCCCTGTTTCGATAGATTTATTGAAGACTTATAAGTGGCACACAGTGTATCTGCTCCCTCTCTCAGGACCCAAGGAGAGAGATTATTTGGGCCCACCGCCTTCGAGGTATTTAGTTCCCCTAGCAGTTTTTTTACCTCCTAGGTTGTGTGCAGTGTGCCCAGCACTTGCTGGTGCACACTACTACTACGATTTGCTGGAAGTCTGTCTTCACTGTAAATGCCTACCTGAATCGTGAGCTGAGATCTTCACATACTTCCTGGTCGTTCCCAGTGAGCTTCCATTTTTTCTTCCTCAGCATGATTACTTGATTCTTAAGTGTTGTTTTCCTCCTGATGTGGCTGTATAACAACTTCGGGTCAGATTTGCCTTTTGATTCTATGTCATCCTCGTATTGACGCTGGGCATCTCTCCTTATCCAGACATATTCAGTTTTGGGTTTTCGGCTCAACTCCCTATTTTCCTGGGTCCTTTGCCTTCTATACATTTTTCTTACTCTAGCACACTAGGCTTTGGCCTCTCCACACCTCAGGGTAAACCATATGTTCAATATGGTTTTTCCATTGTTTCTGTAGCCCCATGGTACAAACTTCTCTACTGCCTCCCTGCACTTTGTGGTTACGTGTTCCATCATTTCGTTTGCTATCTTCCCCTCTATCTCTCTTACCCTCTGTACCTCATGCAGGAATTGCCTCATATTTGTGTAGTCCACTTTGAAGCTTGGCTTCTCCCGTCCTTCTCATGCTGCTACAATCTCCGTTAACATATAACTGGACCAACCTCTGGGTGTTGATGTCCTGAGTTGATGCGGTCTCAGCTTGAAACACTGCTGAGTCGCCGTAAATAACGTTAAACACATATGCAACAGTTAGACAACTTTATTCCGAAACGTTTCGCCTACACAGTAGGCTTCTTCAGTCGAATACAGAAAGTAGGCAGGGACAGTAGAGATGAGAAGACGATGTAATCAGTCCATCACCCTTGTAGTCGTAGAATTTGAGGTTGTCAGTCCCTCGGCCTGGAGAAGTTCAGTTCCATAGTCAGGAACTATCTGTGTAGGCGAAACGTTTCGGAATAAAGTTGTCTAACTGTTGCATATGTGTCTTACCTAACAACCTGTCGGTATTGTATACCATTTTGATGTTCAACGTTAAACACTTCATTCACTATATCTATATAAATGTCACAGTATAACTGTATATTACACATATATAAATGTCACTGTTATGTATATGTAAGGAAATTATACAAGGTGTATGCTTTCATATATTAACAGTGACATTTATATATGTGTAATATACAGTTATACAGTGACATTTATATATAGTGAATGAAGTGTATAACGTTATTTACGGCGACTAAGCAGTGTTCCAAGCTGAGACAGCATCAACTCAGGACATCAACACCCAGACGTTGGTCCAGTCATGTGTACCCTGTAATTCTTATCACTAAAGAAGTTGTCGTCACTTCTCTGCAAGTGTCTGCTGTGTCTTTCAACATTCTTTTATGCACATAAACGCACGGATCAGTGTTCTTTGTTCGTTATCTTGGCGTCGTTATCTTGGCGTCGTTATCTTGGCAGGGTTAAAAGCAATTTGAGCAATGACACCTCTCGCCGTACCTCACTTGCCCTCTACATAAGGATTCACTGATACAAGCAGATTTGCCTCCCTTGCAAAAATGCAACACTTTGCAACATAAATGCTTGATTTCGAGATATGTCTCGGAGTTCATTATGTCTCACATGTGAATAAAGTGAGGTAGAAGTTTCCCTGTACCTTCCAGGTTGTGGTACAGAGATTAATCACTCTGGAAATATAAACACATATGCAGTATAATGTGATCCTTTATTGACTATGTTTCGCCCACACAGTGGGCTTTTTCAAGTCACAAACAGAACTACCTGGGGTGGAAGGAACGCGAGTATTTATAGTCAGGTTCAGAGTGCTGAGGTCAGGTGGAGAATGCTGCATCTGATGATGTACCGAGTGGGGTTATAGAGTCTAAAATCTTGGGTAGCTTGGAAAGGAGATTGGACAAGTTTGTGAGCAGACCTTCTACAGTGTTCTTATGTGGGATAGCGATGAAGAAGCTTCTTGGCAAGTGGTTCAGCTATGTTATAGAAGCCACTATCCTGGTTGAAGTTGTCGGATATAGAAATAAGTGATGATTCCAGGATTCTTCGGTATTGAGTGTTGTCTTCTGTGGCGATAAGTCTTGAGTTTCTGTAGTTTATCAAGTGGTTGTGTGAATTACGGTGTTGTACGCAGGCATTCCTTGTGTCGTCAGACCTGCTTGCGTATTGGTGTTCTGAAATACGTGTTTGGAGGTCCCTTGATGTTTCGCCAACGTATAACTTGTCGCAGTCATTACAAGGGATTATGTATACCCCTGCAGAGGGTGGAAGCTTGTCCTGTCTATCACTGGTAATGTCCTTGATGGTCGTGGTTGTGGAGGTAGATACTTGAAATGAGGTATTGGAAAAGATGTTGGAAACGTGTTTGGCAATGGAGTTGGTGGGGAGGACTATGTATCTCTTCTCGGCAGTGTCTTCTCTGGGTGTGTTGAAGATGCTCTTCTCCAGGCTGAGGGACTGACCACCTCAAAACTTTAAGGGTGATGGACTGATTACATCGTCTTCAAGTATGTTCTGCTTCTATCAACTTTTCTGTACTCGACTGAAGAAGCCTACTGTGTAGACGAAACGTTTCGAAATAAAGATACCTAACTGTTGCATATGTGTCTTACCTAACATCAAGGTCATTAATGCAAATTATGAACAAGAGAGGGCCCAAAACTGATCCTTGTGGAACGCCACTAGTGACTAATCCCCATTCAGATTTCACCCCATTAATGGTAACTCTCTGCTTTCTATTGGTAAGTCATGCCTCTATCCATGCTAGAACTTTACCTCCTATACCATGAGCTGCCACTTTTCTTAAGAGTCTCTTGTGAGGTACTCTATCGAAGGCTTTACTAAAATCCAAATAAACAATATCATATTCTTTATCACTGTCAACTGCCTCAAATGTTCTATTGAAGAACATCAGAAATTTGCCAGGCAGGAACGACCTCTCGTAAATCCATGCTGAGATTCATTTATCAAGTTATGCTCTTCAAGGAGACTTCTAATAATGTCAGCTATAATTGATTCTAGTAACTTGCCCACTATAGATGCCAGGCTTATTGGACGGTAATTTGAAGTAGTGGACTTATCCCCTGATTTGAATATAGGAACCACAATAGCCATCTTCCACAGCTCTGGCACAACACCGGTAAGGATGGACGCATTAAACACACTCCTTAATGGCTGACTAAGCTCCATCTTGCATTCCTTAAGTTCCCTGGAAAACAACTCATCGGGTCCCGAGGACTTATTTTGCTTCAGTTTGTCTATCTGTTTAATAACCATGTCCCTCGTGACAGTAATATTGGTTAATTTAAATTCATCAGGAGCTAAATAATTGTTAATTACTGGAATCTCATTTACATCTTCCTGTGTAAAAACTGACAAAAAATAGTCATTAAATAAGGAACACATTTCCAGTTCGTTATCCGTCAGCTGTCCATTCCCAATTTTCAGAGACCCTACTTTTTCCTTCACCTTCGTCCTATACACTTGAAAGTACCCCTTTGATTCATTAACAACTCTAATTTCATAGCCACGTTTAGCCTTTCTAATCCCCTTTTTTACTTCTCTTTTAAGCTGGACATATTAGTCAGTAAGGTTAACCTCTCCTCTTCTGATGCGCCTATAAATTCCCCTTTTCTCCCCTAATAGATGTTTTAGCCTCCTGTTAATCCATTTGGGATCGTTATTATTAGACCTAATTTCTCTCTGGGGAATGTATATACTCTGAGCACGGTGTACATTAAGAAAAAATCATAAATGCATATCCCCTCATAATCACAAGCACGATCATCGTCAATAAAATCATTAGCTAGATTACCCCAATCGAGATTTGACAGGTGTTCCCTAAGTCCATTGTAATCGGCAGAACGAAAATCAGGGATTTTTACCGTATTATCATTATTCTTGTATTCCCAGTTAATGCTAAAAGTGATGGATTTGTGATTACTTGCGCCAAGCTTTTCAGTGATCTCCAGATTATTTACGAGTGTTTCCTTATTTGACAAGACCAGGACTAGCAAATTATTACCCCTGGTAGGCTCTGTTACACACTGCTTCAGAAAACAGTCCTGAACTGTTTCCATAAAGTCACTGGACTCTAGATTACCGGTCAAAGAATTCCAGTCGATTTGACTAAAGTTAAAATCCCCTACTATCACTGTTATTGTCCACAGCAGTCTCTTTCTTCTTCATCGTTTCTACCTTTCCATTCGTCTTCTTGATCGTCAACTTCGTTCCATGCTGTCCAGCCACTGTCCAGTTTCCCTTCTTGACCTGAGGACTCAGGAGGACTGCTACGAATCCTCTCGTTTTCCTCAGTCAATCGCCGTATCTCCATCTTCGCTACCCTCAATTCTTCCTTAAGCTGCTGGTAAAGTTGCTCGATGGAGGGCATCTTGGTTCAATCCAAGGAGAGTACACTAATCGTCCTCACGATTAGTGTACAAGTACACGTCAACACTGACCACTGGTACTACAACAGTATGACCACCACCATAACACTGACTACTGGTACAACATTAGCGACCACCACCATAACACTGATCACTGGCACTACAACAGTGACCACCGTCATAACACTGACCACTGGCACTACAGCAGTGACCATAACACTGACCACTGGCACTACAACAGTAACCACCACCATAACACTGACTACTGGCACTACAGCAGTGACCATAACACTGACCACTGGCACTACAGCAGTGACCATAACACTGACTACTGGTACAACATTAGCGACCACCACCATAACACTGACCACTGGCACTACAGCAGTGACCATAACACTGACCACTGGCACTACAGCAGTGACCATAACACTGACTACTGGTACAACATTAGCGACCACCACCATAACACTGACCACTGGCACTACAGCAGTGACCATAACACTGACCACTGGCACTACAGCAGTGACCATAACACTGACTACTGGCACTGCAATAGTGACCAACTGTGGCGAGTATTTTGCAATTTCTTCAGCATTCATTACAAATATAACCAGTTTGTTTGGTGTTGCTGCAAGCGGTGAGTAAATGATAACAATAAAGTAAGAAGCCTCCGAAGACGTTAAGTCGTGGTGGGTACACAGGCTTGCGTGTTGTGCCCATGGCCCGGGAGGGGCCATGCCCACGAGGGAGAGAGGAGTGGACCCTTCTTAACTGAGTGAAGGGTGTCGCCAGAGTGAGAGCGTGGCAAGGGCAGGCAGGCTGGCGTGCCCACTGAGAGGCCTGGCTACAGAGGGCAGCATCTTAGTGCCGCAAAATATGAACTAAGCTGGCAGACAGCATAGGCTGTCTGTGCAGACAGTACAGGCTGTCTACACTAAACTTCTACTTAAATTCCTCTGTACCAACCCAACAAGACGTTTGGTCAGTGGGGTTGTGCGGGTCCCCAGCCATTCTGCTCTACTGTCAGGTGCATTCATCAACTGACTGGGTTAGAGGTCGACCCCAGATAATTTAATACTTTATTTATGCCTCTGGCTGGAGTCAGTCTCTCACTAGCAAGCTGGCTACACATTTCTGAATGTTAATTGTAGTGAGTGAACTCTGATATCTTGATATTTTTACTGCTCTACTACACTCTGTTGGAGTGTGAGCATGGTAATATTTAGTGAAGGAATTCAGGAAAACCGGTTATTTTCATATAGTCGGACTTGAGTCCTGGAAATGGGAAGTACAATGCCTGCACTTTAAAGGAGGGGTTTGGGATATTGGCAGTTTGGAGGGATATGTTGTGTATCTATATACGTATATGCTTCTAAACTGTTGTATTCTGAGCACCTCTGCAAAAACAGTGATTATGTGTGAGTGTGGTGAAAGTGTTGAATGATGAAAGTATTTTCTTTTTGGGGATTTTCTTTCATTTTGGGTCACCCTGCCTGGGAGGGAAACGGCCGACTTGTTAAATATATATATATATATATATATATATATATATATATATATATATATATATGTCGTGCCGAATATGTAAAACTGGTCAATTAGCAAGAACTCACTTAAAATTAAGTCCTTTCTAAAATTTTCTCTTATACGCTTAAAGATATATTTTTTTCATTAATGTTGAGGTAAAAATTTATAATTTTGCACCAAAAGGATCTTAGAAAACATACCTAACCTTATTATAACAAGAACAATTTATTTTAGCCTAACCCAACTAAATATATTTTAGATTTGTTTACAATAATTTAATACTAAACAAACACAGTGAAATATATTTTTTTTCGTTTGGTTCAGAATGATTTTGGCGAAATTATTGCATACACAAATTTTCACTTGTCCTATATGGCAAGATGAGCGTTGCTATTTAAGCCAAGATGGCAAGTTCTGCCTATTCGGCACGACATATATATATATATATATATATATATATATATATATATATATATATATATATATATGCAATAAGATCACAGTAAACAGGTGATTTCAGAATATGCAAAACAACCACTCTGAAAGAATAGAGAAATTCCAAGCGCTTTCGTGACTACTCACATTATCAAGGAACTTTGAAAGTAAAGCATCCAAGGAAGCTATATAAGGGGAGTAGTCACGAAAGCGCTTGGAATTTCTCTATTCTTTCAGAGTGGTTGTTTTGCATATATATATATATATATATATATATATATATATATATATATATATATATATATATATATATATATATATATATATATATATATATATATATAACCATATATATATATATATATATATATATATATATATATATATATATATATATATATATATATATATATATGATTATCTGGAGATTCGATTCAGAAACAGTGCTACATGCCGTTAGTGCACAGTGTCTGTAATACAACCATGACAGTCTCCATTGTTATGGTGTGACCACCACCATAACAGTGACCACCCTAAGTAGTGACTGCCACTACCATAACAGTGACCACCATAATAGTGACTGCCACCATCGTAATAGTGACCACCATAATAGTGGCCACCATAAGTGAGAATAATAGTGAATGCCTCCACCATAGCAGTAAGCACCACCATAACAGTGACCATCTTAATAGTGGCCAGCACCATAACAGTGATCAGCATAATGAACACCATAACAGTGACAGCCATAACAATAGTGACTGCCACCATCATAATAGTGACCATAACAGTGACCACCAGCATACTAGTGATCACCACCATAACAGTGACCACCATAACAGTGACCATCATAGTTCATCACAATACTGCCATCATAACGATGTCCACCATAACAGTGACAACCACGAACACCATAACAGTGACCACCAACACAACAGTGACCAACACATCAGTGACCACTAGCATAAGTGACCAGCATAAGTGACCACTAGCATATAAGAGTGACCAGCATAACAGTGACCAGCATAAGAGTGACCAGCATAACTGTGATCACCAGCATAACAGTGACCAACATAACTGTGACCACCAACATAACAGTGGCCACCAGCATAATAGTGACCAGCAACACAACAGTGACCACCAGCATAACAGTGACCACCAGCATGATAGTGACCACCAACATAACAGTGACCACCAGCATAACAGTGACCACCAGCATAACAGTGACCAGCATAACAGTGACCACCAGCATAAGGGTGACCAATATAACAGTAACCAGCAGCATAACAGTGGCTACCAGCATAACAGTGACCACCAGCATAACAGTGACCAACATAGCTGACCACCAGCATAACAGTGACAACCAGCATAATAGTGACCAGTATAACAGTGACCACCAGCATTATGGTGACCACCAGCATAACAGTGACCAGCAACATAACAGTGACAAATATAGCCGACCACCAGCATAACAGTGACCAATACAGCTGACTACCAGCATAATAGTGACCAGCAACACAACAGTGATCACCAGCATAACAGTGACCACCAGCATAATAGTGACCAGCAACACAACAGTGACCACCAGCATAACAGTGACCACCAGCATAATAGTGACCAGCAACACAACAGTGACGACCAGCATAACAGTGACCACCAGCATAACAGTGACCACAAGCATAACAGTGACCACCAGCATAACAGTGACCACCAGCATAACAGTGACCACCAGCATAACAGTGACCACCAGCATAGCAGTGACCACAAGCATAACAGTGACCACCAGCATGATAGTGACCACCAGCATAACAGTGACCACAAGCATAACAGTGACCACCAGCATAACAGTGACCACCAGCATAACAGTGACCACCAGCATAACAGTGACCACAAGCATAACAGTGACCACAAGCATAACAGTGACCACCAGCATGATAGTGACCACCAGCATAACAGTGACCACCAGCATAACAGTGACCACCAGCATAACAGTGACCACCAGCAACAACCAACACTCGAAGCCGTGGTAGTTCTCCTTGAGTCACTTAAGGAAAACTTATCCAGGCATTGTAAGTAGCTACAGCGTCCACTTACCAAGTCGTGACTGTAATTCCTTAAAGTGGGGAGAGAGGAAAGTGAGAATCAGAGGAATTGTAATGATTGTGGTGATGGTGGTAATAGTGATGGTAATGGTGATTGTGGTGGTAATGGTGGTGGTGGTCGTAATGGTGTAGGTGGTAGTAGTGGTGGTGGTAGTAATGGTGTAGGTGGTAGTAGTAACAGTAGTAATGGTGTAAGTGGTGGTGATTGTGGTGGTAGTAATGGTGGAGGTGGTAGTACTGGTGGTGGTAGTAATGGTGTAGGTGGTAGTGATGGTGGTAGAAGTAGTAATGGTGTAGGTGGTAGTGATGGTGGTGGTAGTAATGGTGTAGGTGGTAGTGATGGTGGTGGTAGTAATGGTGTAGGTGGTAGTGATGGTGGTAGTAATGGTGTAGGTGGTAGTGATGGTGGTGGTAGTAATGGTGTAGGTGGTAGTGATGGTGGTGGTAGTAATGGTGTAGGTGGTAGTGATGGTGGTGGTAGTAATGGTGTAGGTGGTAGTGATGGTGGTGGTAGTAATGGTGTAGGTGGTAGTGATGGTGGTGGTAGTAATGGTGTAGGTGGTAGTGATGGTGGTGGTAGTAATGGTGTAGGTGGTAGTGATGGTGGTGGTAGTAATGGTGTAGGTGGTAGTGATGGTGGTGGTAGTAATGGTGTAGGTGGTAGTGATGGTGGTGGTAGTAATGGTGTAGGTGGTAGTGATGGTGGTGGTAGTAATGGTGTAGGTGGTAGTGATGGTGGTGGTAGTAATGGTGTAGGTGGTAGTGATGGTGGTAGTAATGGTGTAGGTGGTAGTGATGGTGATGGTGGTGGTAGTAATGGTGTAGGTGGTGGTAGTAGTAGTAATGGTGTAAGTGGTAGTAGTAATGGTGTAAGTGGTAGAGGCCAGTATGTAATTATAGGATTTGTAGAGTACATAAATAGTACAATCTGAATGCATAACTAGGAGAGTAGCAAACTGGTAGAGTACATAAATAGTACAATCTGAATGCATAACTAGGAGAGTAGCAAACTGGTAGAGTACATAAATAGGCGAATATCCAAATATGTTAATACATAACTAGGGAGTGCATATCTAGGCGAGTAGCTAAGTAGGTGAGTACATAACTAGGTAAGTACCCAACTATGAGTACATAACGATTTGGGTTCATAACTTGGGACTACATAATAGACTTGTACCGAAGTAAATATGTAACTAAGGAGTACTTAAATGGAATGTAAACATGTACGTACTCAATGTGAATACTGAGCTAAGTACTTAAGAGAAAGAAGCTATGAGGACGTTTCGGTCCTACTTGGATCATTTGTAAGTCAGTGTGTGATTTGTAAATGGTCCAAGTCTGACCGAAACGTCCGGTTTACCATCCGGGTCACCATCTGGAAAAGACCAGAGTAATGTGCCTTTTGAAGATTGAGACACTTATGCAACATATGGGAATCTTTATTCAGGAAACGTTTCGCCACACAGTGGCTTCATCAGTCCATTACAAAGCAGGTGTAAGGAGAGGAGGAGCGGATGGTACCATTATGATCCCGCCGCCTCCTGCTTCGCCTCACCTCACTACAGTATATAAGCCACGTCTACGGCCCTTTGCTGTACATTCTACAAGATTGATGGACTGAACACATCGACTCCAGACTGAGGGACTGATTACCTCAAACTCCTTCTCTTCTTACACCTTCTGATTTATAATGGACTCATGAAGCCACTGTGTGGCGAAACGTTTCCTGAATAAAGATTCCCATATGTTGCATAAGTGTCTCAATCTTCAACTTGTCGGTTTTTCAAACCATTCATCACAATGTGCCTTTGGTTCTGTAATGAGTGAATACCTTGTAAATACCCAACTTGGTGAGTACTCAACACGTGAGTGTACAAAAAGATCAATTCACTACAAAATAGTGAATTTCTGATAGCATTCATACTACCGATTACAATTTTTCGTTCCGGGACTGCTTTCGTAATTCCTTATGTTCTGGCAATAACGTTTGACAATTGTACAAAACCATGCAACGAGATTGTTATGTCAGCTTCCAGGGGTGTAGAACGATGCTCATCTCAAGCTCCAGCTCCCAACCCTTCTAAACCTCAAGATGAGTAACATAACCAATGATAATCTCTACCAGTATCCTCTCTCTCACTCGTCCACTAGAGCCCCACACTTCGACTCACCAGATTACAGTATATAAACCACTTCTCCGACCATATGCTGTACTTCCTTCAACATTGATGGACTGAACACATCGATTCCAGGCTGAGGGACTGATTGCCTCAAACTACTCCTCTCTTTACACGGTTCTTTGTATTGGACTGATGAAGCCACTGTGTGACGAACCGTTTCCTCAATTAAGATTACCATATGTTACATTATCTAATTCTTCAACGTGTCCGTTTTCCAAGACATTCATCACACACTCCTGTCCTTAATCTCTAACCCCTAACCCCTAACTCCCACTCTCTTCCTCTCCTCCCTCTCCTGTTTCCAGTTCCATGGAAAGGAAACAGGAAGCCAGGACAATATAAACCGGAAGAGTGAGAGAAAATAAAGTGAAAATGAGGTACACCAATGCAGACGATATTACAAACATATGGAATGGAACGAGAGAATAGCAGATGCACTCCCAGATATCGTAACTCATGGATATAACAGATTCATTATTCCCAAGTCAGTGGAAAGAGAGAGGGAACGGGGAAGAGGAAGAAAAAAACACGGTTAAATAGGAACCAGTGGCGTTATATGAGAGTAATTAGGTAAGTAGAATCAATCAACTAAATATCAGGCACACTCGGGGCTGAGGGACCTAGGTGGTGACAGTAGTGAGGTATAACAGCGGAGAACAAGACAGGAATACAACAACAGCAACAACTAAGGGATGGTGAAAAACCATAGAAGCAGAAACGGCTAGAAGAGTCCACTTGAACAATGCAAATAAACAAACAAAAAACAAAACACTGATCATAGGAGACTATGACCACATAGAAATTGTCTTTGAGAACTGCGGTAAATACAGAGAATCAGAAATACTGAAAGCTTGTGATGATGGAAATGATGGATTTTTTGTTGTGCTGCAGATATAAGGAAGGAAGGAGCCAACAAAGTTGGACATAGTATTCAGTGTGTGCAATAAGAAATAGGTAAATACAACAGGAAAAACTCTCTGGTTCTAGCAACCATGCAAAAATTGAGCCTCAAATACACTGTGGATATAAACGAGAGAAACACAGATGCAGAAAGAAGGAAAACTTCACAAGAGACTGTACAGGAAAAAATCCTTGAATGCAACAGTGTGGTAAAGCGACCTGGGCGCAAAAACCACGAGTGAAACAATGGAGAATTTAGCTGAAACGTGGCCAGAGGCAGAGACAGAGTTCATTTCCATGAGCAGAAAAAACACTGGAAAGAACAGAGATATCCCATGGTTCAACAGACATGCAGGGAACCTGAAGCTAAAAGTGCAAGAGCATGGAAAAAATGTAGGACGCCAACAGCAGCAGAAAATGGCAGAACCCAGAAACGAATATGCATGACTGAGAAGAGTGGCTTAGCAACATTACACTGAAAGCCAAATCTGAATGAATGTTCCGCTATCTCAATGTCAGAAGGAAGACGACAGTAAATATCAGGAAATGAGACCGAAGACTGAAGAAGAGCTGACAAGAAATAACCAAGAAGTGCGAGAAGCTGCACAGTGTAAAGAGGATAATAGGGATAATAACTAAGTTATAGAAACAGTCTATAATAAACACTAAGACAGCGCACAATGGAGAAAAGGAAAAGAAACTAAGTGAGTTAACTTTTTTGAAGACAATGAAAGAAACAGTATTTTTTCCATGGTTCTAAGAGAAGCCACAGAAGCATTGTGTTAATAGCTAACTGAAAAATATAAGAGAGTTAATACATAACAACTGCCAAAGTATGGAAGACAGTATACATAGTTGACTATTCAAGAAAAGGGGCAGACAAGCAGCATCAAACTACAGGCCAGTGTCACTAACATGCATAACACGCAAGTTAATGGATAAAATTACTAGAAAAGTGATGAACTACCTAGAAAAGAAAGATTTCAGAAACCAGTAAAACACTGGTTTATGAGAGGGTAAATTTTTATTCATAAATCGATTTCTATGACAAAGTAAAGAACTGAGGAAAGAGAGGAAGAGATGAGAGGACTGCAGAATTTAACAAGAAGACTTTTGAGATATAAACTTGAGAGACATGCAGGAATAACATGAAAGCCACTACAATGGATCAAAGAATGCCTAACATAAAGAGAAAGTGTGATTGTTTGGGAAGAAGTATCAGCCCGGGCATGTGTGAAAAGTGGTGTTCCCCAGGATCAGTACTGGGACCAGAACTGTTTCTGAAAGGCTACAAATGGACCTGCGAAGGCTGCTGGTATAATCTAACAAGTGGTTATTGGAATTTATCCCCAGCAAATGCAAGGCTATGAGAATTAGGGAAAGAAAAAGAAAATCCAAAAATAAGTCCATACTTGGGGACAAAGGGGAAGATCCTTAGGGTCAACATCCTACCGAGCATATCGCCTGACGCACACAACTGAATAACTTCTGCAGTATGAACTAAGAAATCTTTCAAGAATCTCAACAAAGAGTTAATGACGAAGCTACGATATATGTGAAGCCTTCCTCGAGGTATGCAAGGCCAGCTTACCACCCTCCCGGGAGAAGTATGTCAAGAACTGGATTAAAAGCAGAGGTTTGCAACAAGACTATTCCCAGAGCTGAGGCCATGATGGACGGTGAAAGACTAAATGAAGACAAACTGGAGACATTAGAGAACTAAAAGACCAGAGAAAACATGGTAACTCCATAACAGTTACTCAGAGAAATTGATAGGGTGGACAGGGATAGGCTAACAAGAAGCGAAGAACAGATACACGAGGACAAAGATAACACACACAAAAGCAATCATAGGGATCTCAGAAAGTATTGTATTTTCCACAGGAAGTCAAACGATCTAGACAAAGAAATGGAAGAGGAAGGTTCTGTACATTGCTTTAAGATTAGGTATGATAGGGCTCAAGAACCAAATTCGACCTCAGCACCAATAAACATGAGATCGCGCGCGCGCGCGCACGCACGCACACACACACACACACACACACACACACACACACACACACACACACACACAGGCTGGACACGTGGTCCAGCAACTGGCTTCTCGAATTCAACCCTGCCAAATACAAAGTCATGAAGATTGGGGAAGGGCAAAGAAGACCGCAGACGGAGTACAGGCTAGGTGGACAATGACTGCAAACCTCACTCAAGGAGAAAGATCTTGGGGTGAGCATAGCACCGAGCACGTCTCCGGAAGCACACATCAACCAGATAACTGCTGCAGCATATGGGCGCCTGGCAAACCTGAGAATAGCGTTCCGATACCTTAGTATGGAATCGATCAGGACAATGTACACTGTGTACGACAGGCCCATATTGGAGTATGCAGCACCAGTTTGGAACCCACACCTGGTCAAGCACGTTAAGAAATTAGAGAATGTACAAAGGTTTGCAACAAGGCTAGTTCCGGAGCTCAGGGGAATGTCCTACGATGAAAGGTTGAGGGAAATCGACCTGACGACACTGGATGATAGGAGGGTCAGGGAAGAGAGGATAACGACATACAAAATACTGCGTGGAATAGATAAGGTGGACAGAGACAGGATGTTCCAGAGATGTGACACAGAAACAAGGGGTCACAATTGGAAGCTGAAGACTCAGACGAGTCACAGTGATGTTAGGAAGTATTTCTTCAGTCACAGTCGTCAGGAAGAGGAATAGCCTAGCAAGTGATGTAGTGGAGGCAGGAACCATACACAGCTTTAAGACGAGATATGACAAAGCTCAGGGAGCAGAGAGAGGCCCTAGTAGCGATCAGTGAAGAGGCGAGGCCAGGAACTGAGTAGAATTAGGTGAGTATATACACACACACACACACACACACACACACACACACACACACACACACACACACACAACGTGTAAGGGTTCTTTTTCAAAATAGGTGTATTTCTAGACGCCAGGTAAAGAATTACAAGTGCAGAGAGAATGACAACGCAAGACAGTATTAACGAGTGTTCACAGAAGTGAAGGAACTGCAAGGGAACGTAGAAAAATCTGTGGAAATAGTTTTAATTGAAGTGTAATATAATAGAGAGTGTTGAACGAGTGACAAGAGGTGCGGACGGTGGCTAGAATTATTATTGTTTTTTCTTGAGAATTTAAGTAAATTTCCATTTTTAGTGAATGAGTGAGCTGGAAGCAGAAAGAAAGCTATGAATCAAGTGTATAAGATGACTACAACGAGCCATGGTGCTTGGTAACAGCCCACGCTAACTCCCAAGAGCTTAAGCAGGTATGACCGCAGGTGACCACTGACCTCAGCGTTACATAGAAACATGATATATACACTAGAATGAATAAAATACCAGTAATGAGCGAGTGTAAGTCATAAAAAATGAAAACGAAAATTCCGTGTTAAGGTGTCAAATTTTTTGGTTGACAAATCTGACGTTAATTCACCTGGGAAAATAGCAGTAAGAGTCACCAGAACTTCTGATTTTGTGGCAGTAGTGAAAAAAAAGGTAGGAGGCACCTGGAGCTGTAATTGTTTCAAGACTAGTAGCAGCCCCGATGAAAGATCTATAACACTTTAGCTTTCGTACTCACCGGGGTGTGTAAAGTGGTAAGCCAGGCCACGACGCTGTGCCTTTGATCGGCAAGATTGAGCATTTCTGAGTTAGTAAAGGATACAGTGATTTTTGCTTCCACCATTATATTTCCAGAATCTTACAAACACACACACACACACACACACACACACACACACACACACACACACACAAACACACACACACACACACACACAAGGCCTAGTGTCTAATCGACATGTGCCTAGGGCAAAATGGTAACACACACACACACACTGTACACCGTATACGTCCGACCCATATTAGAATATGCAGCACCAGTATGGAACCCACAAGTGGTCAAACACGTTGAGAAATTAGTGAACAAAGGTTTGCCACAAGACTAGTCCTAGAGCTAAGGAGTATATCCTATTAGGAAAGGATGATGGAATTCAGCCTGACAGAGCCGGAAGACAGGAGGGATGGGAGGGAACATAACATATATACTGAGAGGAATTAACAGGATGGATAAGGACAGAATGTTTCAAGGGGTTACAACTGGAATTTGATAACTTAGATGAGTCACAGGGATATTAGGAAGTATTTCTTCAGCCATAGACTTGTCAGGAAGTGGAATAATCTACTGAGTGATGTAGTGAAGGCAGGATCCATACGCAGCTTTAAGAAGAGGTATGATAAAGCTCATGGAGCAGGGAGAGAGTGGACCTAGTAGTGACCAGTGAAGAGACGGTGCCCGGGGCTATGACTCGACCCCTGCAGCCACAATTAGGCGAGTATACAAACACAGGTCTGCTACGAGACTAGTACCGGATTTAAGGGGTGTATCCTGTGAGGAGAGGTTAATTAAAGGAACAGCCTAACGACACTAAAGGGGAACTAAGGTAACAACATTCAAAATATAGAGAGGAATTGACATTGTGAATAGGGACAGTTTAAGAGATGGGAAACAGGAACAAGAGGGGACAGATGGAATTTGAAGACTCAGATGAGTCACAGGGACATTAGGAATTATTTCTTCAGCTTTAGTCAGGAAATGGAACAACCTGAAGTGGTAGAGGAAGGATCCATACACGGCTTTAAGAAGACGTGCGATAAGGTTCTCGAAGCAAGGAGTGAATCTAGTATCGACCAGCGAAGGCACGGGGACAGGAACTGAGAATCGACCCTTGTAACCATATATAGGTGAATACATATAGTTGGGCGCGCGCACGCACACACACACACGCACACACACACACCACTGAATTACAGACCAGTGTTAATGACATGCATATTGTAAAAAGTCATGGAGAAGATTATCAAAAGAGCAGTAGAGCACCTGGAAAGGAGTGGACTCATAAACAACAACCAGCATGGTTTACGAGATGGTAAATTTTATCTCACAAACCTGCTAGAGTTCTGTGATAAGTTAGCTAAAGTTAGGCAGGAGAGAGACGGGTTGCAAAATTGATTTCGATATAGTACCCCTCCAGAGACATCTGGAATTTAACCCCAGCAAATTCACTTGTTAAAATCGCAAGACAAAGACATCCAGAGTGTACAGACTCAGAGAACGACGCCTACAGGTCTCCTTGGAAGATAAGGATCTCAGAGTGAGCATACTTACGAGGATATTGCCTGAGGCTTACATAAACAGAATACAGTTACAACAAAGAAGAGACTGACAAATTTAAAGGTAGCTTTCAGGAACATCAACAAAGAGGCATTCAGCACGGCATACGTCAGCCCCATCTTGGAGTACGCAGCGCCAATATAGAACCCATCTATGGCAAAACACTCTAAGAAGCAGGAAAAAATGCAGTGGTTTGAAACGAAACTAGTTGCAGAGCTGAGGGGTTTGGCCCATGAGAAGAGGGGGTAAATCTTAAGACTTCAAAGGACTGAGGGACCAGAGATGACATGATTACGACATACTGAATACTCAGATGACTTGACAGGGTGGACAGGGAGAGTCTGAGAAGCAGGTCTCAGGTACACGAGGTCACAGGCGGAAGTTCAAAACACTGATGAGTCACAGATATATTAGAAGATACTTTTATAGCCTTAAAGTGGTAGAAATAGAATCCATACACAGCTTGGAGAACAGGTATGATAGGAATCACGAAGCCAATAAAGCCAAACTAGTAGCGGCCAGGCGAGAAGCGGGACTAAGAACTGTGACTCGACCCCTGCAACTACAATTAGGTGAGCATAATTAGATGAGTACAAGTACTCTCACCACTCGTCCACAGTTTGGGGTAAAGGTACGGTGAAGGGTAAAGGAAACATCAGCAAGGATCAAGTATCATAGGATTACCGTATATTCCGGCAGAAGTATAACAATAAATCAGTAATGATACTCAAGGGCTAATTATCCTCTTATTTTACGCTAAAGAGTAACCCAAAGTCTTCCCTTGACCCTGACCTTGAGCATATAAGGCGCAGGCTCATTTTCCAAGACTTTTTTGTGGGGGAAAAAAGGTGCGCCTTATATGCCGAAAAATACGGTAATTAACCGAGGGAAGATGACTTATGAAAGAGGAAACCGTGATAGAGGCTTGGATAAAGATGCTGGAGGAAGTAGAGAGGAGGATAATTGAGCAAGGAGAGAGAAAGATTCAGAAAAAAAACAGGTCAGTAAGTTTAGGAAGAAAGTGAGAAGCTTCAAGCAAGAAATGAAACAAGAAATCTAAAAAAATATACTAGATGGAAGTAATGCCCTCAAGTCACACTTTCAGGTCGGTGGTTCGACCCCCGGCACGGGTGGAAACCATTACGGCGTGTTTCCTGCTCTCTCTCTCTTTTTTTTTTTTTTTTTTTTTTTTTATTCGCTGGTATTCTCCCGGCCCGGGTCTTTTCCAAGTAGTGGTGACCCGGCCTTGGTTCCCTATCTGGGGAGTGTCTCGAGACCTAAGTCTCCCATGGGAGGAGGTACAAGTACCCCCTCATCTTTGGGACCAACTGTCCCCAGGCCTAGCCACATTCCCCGCCCTCACGGGGCTCGTAGGGAGAAGCTAGGCCTCTGGTCTGCCATCTGCCCCGCCCCAAAGGGGCTCGTGGGGATGGCAGTCTTGTGAGCTGCAGGTGGTAGCAAGCTCAGGCCTTGAAACCCCTCTTTCATCTCCTCTCTCTTTACCAAGCAGTAGATAGGTACCTGGAGGTTAGCCGACTCGTGTGGGTGGCATCCTGGGGACAAAATTGACCTAACTGCACGAAATGTTCCGCATAACGACGGTCTTTCTATATAGCAGGGAAAGGGGGGGGGGATGAACTCCCGGCCCGCGGGCCGTATAAGGCCATTCTCAGTCATTTAGTCTGGTCCTGCCAAGACAACCACGGGCGAGGCTCGAAATTCAATAAATCTAGGAGCTTTTTTTCATTGAAACATTGAGAAAGGTTAATTTATCCTTTCTCCATACTGATTTACACTGTATAACGATAAAAATACGAAACCTAGAATCCAAAATCTGCAGAATTATGAAGATACCTTTCAGCTTTTATTCTGATAAGTTTTATAAAAACTGGAATCCTTTGGAAGAATTTACTGATATTTTTAATGTGCGAGTAATTCTGTGATATTTCATAAAATCCGATCGGTCTTCTTCAGATTCTGAATCAGTCTCCCATCCATCATTTCGAACATATTTCCAATGCAAAATACCATTGAGATGATCTCCAATTTCTTACATTCATCACTACTTTCACACAACATATCAAATAATTCCTTCTCCGACAGACAAGTCGCAACAAATCAAATCTTCGGCAGTCATTTTGACTATTATTTCTGACAAAAATATTGATAGAGCTTCAATAGATGTCAGGAACGGAATTATTTTTTTATATTTTAGTGACATATGTACCGGTGGGTGTAAGACAGAGCCAAACTCAAGAGGACAGTCAGTGCCAGGCAGGCTGGCACTGTACACTTTACGAAAGTATTAACACACACTAGAGTTATTAAAACACACTAGAAAGTTATTAAAAAGTGGTGTGACATTCTACAAATGGTGACTACGACGAAAAGGGAACTCAATGATAGCAAGAGGCTGTGTGATCTAGAGTTCATGATGGGCATTACCAAGTACCTCTCAGAGCTGAACGTCAAGCTCCCGGGCCCCAACCAGCTTCTCAGCTACCTACTTTCAAACGTGAAATTATTGGAAGCTAAATTAAGACCGTGGAAAGTGCAACTGGAAAGGAATAACACGGTGCATTTCCCAATTCTGGAAGGACAAAAGCCTCTACGACACTTGAATATGATGGTGAATGTGCGAAACTGAGGCATTTAATGTAAGATTCAAGGACGTGAAAAAATAAACAAATGGAACTGAACATCTTTGCTACACCGTTCAATGTGGAAGTAGCTGATGTGCTCGATAACCTACAACACTAAATCATTTAACTGCAAAGCGATGAGCTGAAAGTTGTATACAACAACCTCCCACTGCTTGAGTTCTATAAACATTACATAAGCAATGATGAATTTCTCACTTTGAGGAGACATGCACTGAAATACACGTGTGTGTTCGTAACAACTTAATGCTACCAGCATATCTTTTTAAAAATTACCATTGCAAAGAGTCGACTGCGTTCCAGACTTACCGACGCAAACCTGGAAAAGCAGTTGCGAGCAGCAACATCATCAATACCAGCTAACAACACGCGCCTCACCAAAGAGAAGCAGTTCCAGCCATCACATTAGGAGTGAGTTAATTAAATGTTTGAACGGATATAGCAGGCTAATTTTTATGCTGATAATTTTGTATGGCCTGCGAATGATGTTATAACTATCCACATGGCCCTTGGCAAAAAAAAAAAAAAAGATTCCCACCCCTGATGTCAGCTAGGTTTGTATTCATAGTACATGTAGATCATTATTATCATAAAGCAGGACAACACTGGAGGTGACTACTCGACATATGTTCAGTAGGTACAGTAGGCACTAGTCATGATGAAAGCTCATGAAGAACCTAATGTAGGAGTAACGTCCGAGAGACACCAGGACACAAAACAGAGCTGTTATGGAGTTCGAACTAAACGAGGAAAGAAAAACGGAAAAAAAGTGCAAAGAAAGAATAAACAAAATGAAGAACTGATGGATAATATGGCAGCAGCAAGTTAGACGAGTGCAACCTATGATTTTTTTTATGTATAAAAGCACAAGCAAAGGGAAGAACAAGGAACTCAAAAACTTGTGTTTAGGGAGTCAGAAATAAAAAAAACTTAGTGATAGGTAGGAAATCGAATCTGAAGGTATCTTGTCAGTTCAACACATTGTACATAGAGAAAGATGAGAGGGAAGAGAAACGAAGTGTCAGTGAAGAAGCGGGAAATCTGAAGGCGAAAGTGGAAGAGCACAGAGAACAGAATGCTTTTTGCAGAAAAGGTGGCACAACAGGAGAAAAATGATACCGGAAGTGCTCCAGCACTCCACAAAGGCTCTCAGCCTAATACCCCCAGGAATAAAGTAAGCACCATCTCCACACAACAGTAAGATAGGAAAAAATAAGAGCGTGGCTCTCAAGTGTGAAGTCACATGGGGAAGAATAGGGGAAGAAAACCCTGATGTTGTAGCTATAACGGAGACAAAACTCTCAGGGATGATAAATGCAGTATTCCCAAAGGGAATACTGCAACAGAGGACAAAGAAAAAATAGTCAGAAAACGCAGGAGATTTGAAGAACTAGGAAATATGGAAACTTTAGAGTTCAGGAACAACATAGCAGTAACCAGAGAGACAAAAGAAATAACAGCAGTGATCTATAATCCTCCAACAAAGAGAATATCAAGGGAGGAGTGGGATCAAAATAACAGGGAAATGAATCACTGGAAGCAATGGCTCAGAAGGCAAGGAAATGGACAGAAACATAGAGAACAGAACTTATGGATACTGAAATGAACTTTTTAAGCCAACATGTGAAGAAAACGAAAGTGGAAGGAGATAAGCCAGAGACTTAATTTTCACACAAATGAATATATAAAAACAATTTATTATGGGGAGCCAACAAAAGCCAGCGATCATGTGGTACATCACTCTGAGTACTGTACGAAAGGGGTATGAAGAAAAAAAGGGAAGAAGCAAGTAAAAGAAAATAGGAATAAAGAAGGGATTATGATGGCATGAGAATTTTTCTGAGCGAAGTAAAATGAGAAAGAACTGGAAGGCAGAAATGTACAGAAAATAGAGGTAATGGAGTGAACGTTCCACAAGGCAGAGACGAGATTCATACCAAAGTAAAATGAAGAAGGAAAAAAGAGAGTGCATGGTTTAACCAAGGATGTAGAGGCGCCAAGGATGTACAGAGGCCAAGGATGTACAGAGGCCAAGGATTTAGAGGCCAAGGATGTACAGAGGCCAAGGATGTACAGAGGCATAGGATGTACAGAGGCCAAGGATGTACAGAGGCCAAGGATGTACAGAGGCCAAGGATGTACAGAGGCCAAGGATGTACAGAGGCCAAGGATTTAGAGGCGCCAAGGATATACAGAGGCCAAGGATGTACAGAGGCCAAGGATGTACAGAGGCCAAGGATGTACAGAGGCCAAGGATGTACAGAGGCCAAGGATGTACAGAGGCCAAGGATGTACAGAGGCCAAGGATTTAGAGGCGCCAAGGATATAGAGGCGCTAAGGATGTAGAGACGCCAAGGATGTAGAGAAGCCAAGGATGTAGAGAAGCCAAGGATGTAGAGGCGCCAAGGATGTAGAGGCGCCAAGGATGTAGAGGTGCCAAGGATGTAGAGAAGCCAAGGATGTAGAGAAGCCAAGGATGTAGAGGCGCCAAGGATGTAGAGGCGCCAAGGATGTAGAGGTGCCAAGGATGTAGAGAAGCCAAGGATGTAGAGGCGCCAAGGATGTAGAGGTGCCAAGGATGTAGAGAAGCCAAGGATGTAGAGGCGCCAAGGATGTAGAGGTGCCAAGGATGTAGAGACGCCAAGGATGTAGAGGTGCCAAGGATGTAGAGAAGCCAAGGATGTAGAGGTGCCAAGGATGTAGAGGTGCCAAGGATGTAGAGAAGCCAAGGATGTAGAGGTGCCAAGGATGTAGAGGTGCCAAGGATGTAGAGGTGCCAAGGATGTAGAGGTGCCAAGGATGTAGAGGTGCCAAGGATGTAGAGGTGCCAAGGATGTAGAGGTGCCAAGGATGTAGAGGTGCCAAGGATGTAGAGGTGCCAAGGATGTAGAGACGCCAAGGATGTAGAGGTGCCAAGGATGTAGAGAAGCCAAGGATGTAGAGGCGCCAAGGATGTAGAGGTGCCAAGGATGTAGAGGTGCCAAGGATGTAGAGACGCCAAGGATGTAGAGGTGCCAAGGATGTAGAGAAGCCAAGGATGTAGAGGCGCCAAGGATGTAGAGGTGCCAAGGATGTAGAGACGCCAAGGATGTAGAGACGCCAAGGATGCCAAGGATGTAGAGGTGCCAAGGATGTAGAGAAGCCAAGGATGTAGAGGTGCCAAGGATGTAGAGGTGCCAAGGAAGTAGAGGCGCCAAGGATGTAGAGGGATGTAGAGACGCCAAGGATGTAGAGGTGCCAAGGATGTAGAGGCGCCAAGGATGTAGAGGTGCCAAGGATGTAGAGGTGCCAAGCATGTAGAGGCGCCAAGGATGTAGAGACGTGTAGAGGTGCCAAGGATGTAGAGGTGCCAAGGAAGTAGAGGCGCCAAGGATGTAGAGACGCCAAGGATGTAGAGGTGCCAAGGATGTAGAGGCGCCAAGGATGTAGAGGCGCCAAGGATGTAGAGGTGCCAAGGATGTAGAGACGCCAAGGATGTAGAGGTGCCAAGGATGTAGAGGTGCCAAGGATGTAGAGAAGCCAAGGATGTAGAGAAGCCAAGGATGTAGAGGCGCCAAGGATGTAGAGGTGCCAAGGAAGTAGAGGCGCCAAGGATGTAGAGACGCCAAGGATGTAGAGGTGCCAAGGATGTAGAGGCGCCAAGGATGTAGAGGTGCCAAGGATGTAGAGGATGTAGAAGCGCCAAGGATGTAGAAGCGCCAAGGATGTAGAGGTGCCAAGGATGTAGAGGGATGTAGAGGCGCCAAGGATGTAGAGGCGCCAAGGATGTAGAGGCGCCAAGGATGTAGAGACGCCAAGGATGTAGAGGCCAAGGATGCCAAGGATGTAGAGGTGCCAAGGATGTAGAGGTGCCAAGGATGTAGAGGCGCCAAGGATGTAGAGGCGCCAAGGATGTAGAGGCGCCAAGGATGTAGAGGCGCCAAGTATGTAGAGGTGCCAAGGATGTAGAGGCGCCAAGCCAAGGATGTAGAGGTGCCAAGGATGTAGAGGCGCCAAGGATGTAGAGGTGCCAAGGATGTAGAGGCGCCAAGGATGTAGAGGGATGTAGAGGCGCCAAGGATGTAGAGGCGCCAAGGATGTAGAGGCGCCAAGGATGTAGAGGCGCCAAGGATGCCAAGGATGTAGAGGTGCCAAGGATGTAGAGGTGCCAAGGATGTAGAGGTGCCAAGGATGTAGAGGTGCCAAGGATGTAGACGAGCCAAGGATGTAGAGGCGCCAAGGATGTAGAGGAGCCAAGGATGTAGAAGCGCCAAGGAGGTAGAGGTGTAGAGGCCAAGGATGTAGAGGTGCCAAGGATGTAGAGGTGCCAAGGATGTAGAGGCGCCAAGGATGTAGAGGCGCCAAGGATGTAGAAGCGCCAAGGATGTAGAGGTGCCAAGGAGGTAGAGGCGCCAAGGATGTAGAGGCGCCAAGGATGCCAAGGATGTAGAGACGCCAAGGATGTAGAGGTGCCAAGGATGTAGAGGCGCCAAGGATGTAGAGGCGCCAAGGATGTAGAGGCGCCAAGGATGTAGAGGTGCCAAGGATGTAGAGGTGCCAAGGATGTAGAGGCGCCAAGGATGTAGAGACGCCAAGGATGTAGAAGCGCTAAGGATGTAGAGACGCCAAGGATGTAGAGGCGCCAAGGATGTAGAGGCGCCAAGGATGTAGAGGTGCCAAGGATGTAGAGGTGCCAAGGATGTAGAGGCGCCAAGGATGTAGAGGCGCCAAGGATGTAGAGGTGCCAAGGATGTAGAGGCGCCAAGGATGTAGAGGTGCCAAGGATGTAGAGGCGCCAAGGATGTAGAGGCGCCAAGGATGTAGAGGTGCCAAGGATGTAGAGGCGCCAAGGATGTAGAGGTGCCAAGGATGTAGAGGTGCCAAGGATGTAGAGGCGCCAAGGATGTAGAGGCGCCAAGGATGTAGAGGTGCCAAGGATGTAGAGGTGCCAAGGATGTAGAGGCGCCAAGGATGTAGAGGCGCCAAGGATGTAGAGGCGCCAAGGATGTAGAGGCGCCAAGGATGTAGAGGCGCCAAGGATGTAGAGGTGCCAAGGATGTAGAGGTGCCAAGGATGTAGAGGCGCCAAGGATGTAGAAGCGCTAAGGATGTAGAGGCGCCAAGGATGTAGAGGTGCCAAGGATGTAGAGGCGCCAAGGATGTAGAGGCGCCAAGGATGTAGAGGTGCCAAGGATGTAGAGGCGCCAAGGATGTAGAGGTGCCAAGGATGTAGAGGCGCCAAGGATGTAGAGGCGCCAAGGATGTAGAGGTGCCAAGGATGTAGAGGCGCCAAGGATGTAGAGGCGCCAAGGATGTAGAGGCGCCAAGGATGTAGAGGTGCCAAGGATGTAGAGGCGCCAAGGATGTAGAGGCGCCAAGGATGTAGAAGCGCCAAGGATGTAGAGGTGCCAAGGATGTAGAGGTGCCAAGGATGTAGAGGCGCCAAGGATGTAGAGGCGCCAAAGATGTAGAGGCGCCAAGGATGTAGAGACGCCAAGGATGTAGAGACGCCAAGGATGTAGAAGCGCCAAGGATGTAGAGGTGCCAAGGATGTAGAGGCGCCAAGGATGTAGAGGTGCCAAGGATGTAGAGGCGCCAAGGATGTAGAGGTGCCAAGGATGTAGAGGCGCCAAGGATGTAGAGGCGCCAAGGATGTAGAGGTGCCAAGGATGTAGAGGCGCCAAGGATGTAGAGGTGCCAAGGATGTAGAGGCGCCAAGGATGTAGAAGCGCTAAGGATGTAGAGGCGCCAAGGATGTAGAGACGCCAAGGATGTAGAAGCGCTAAGGATGTAGAGGCGCCAATGATGTAGAGGCGCCAAGGATGTAGAAGCGCCAAGGATGTAGAGGCGCCAAGGATGTAGAGGTGCCAAGGATGTAGAGGCGCCAAGGATGTAGAGGCGCTAAGGATGTAGAGGCGCCAAGGATGTAGAGGCGCCAAGGATGTAGAGGCGCTAAGGATGTAGAAGCGCCAAGGATGTAGAGGCGCCAAGGATGTAGAGGCGCCAAGGATGTAGAGGCGCCAAGGATGTAGAGGCGCCAAGGATGTAGAGGCGCCAAGGATGTAGAGGCGCCAAGGATGTAGAGGTGCCAAGGATGTAGAGGCGATAAGGATGTAGAGGTGCCAAGGATGTAGAGGTGCCAAGGATGTAGAGGCGCCAAGGATGTAGAGGTGCCAAGGATGTAGAGAGGCCAAGGATGTAGACGCGCCAAGGATGTAGAAGCGCCAAGGATGTAGAAGCGCCAAGGATGTAGAGGTGCCAAGGATGTAGAGGTGCCAAGGATGTAGAGGTGCCAAGGATGTAGAGGTGCCAAGGATGTAGAGGCGCCAAGGATGTAGAGGTGCCCTGGATGTAGAGGTGCTGTAAGGATGTAGAGGCGCCAAGGATGTAGGTGTCAAGGATGTAGAGGCGCCAAGGATGTAGAGGTGCCAAGGATGTAGAGGTGCCAAGGATGTAGAGGTGCCAAGGATGTAGAAGCGCCAAGGATGTAGAGGCGCTAAGGATGTAGAGGCGCTAAGGATGTAGAAGCGCCAAGGATGTAGAGGTGCCAAGGATGTAGAGGTGCCAAGGATGTAGAGGTGCCAAGGATGTAGAGGTGCCAAGGATGTAGAGGTGCCAAGGATGTAGAGGCGCCAAGGATGTAGAGACGCCAAGGATGTAGAGGCGGCAAGGATGTAGAGAAGCCAAGGATGTAGAGGCGCCAAGGATGTAGAGGCGCCAAGGATGTAGAGGTGCCAAGGATGTAGAGGTGCCAAGGATGTAGAGGTGCCAAGGATGTAGAAGCGCCAAGGATGTAGAGGTGCCAAGGATGTAGAGGCGCTAAGGATGTAGAGGCGCCAAGGATGTAGAGACGCCAAGGATGTAGAGGCGCCAAGGATGTAGAGAAGCCAAGGATGTAGAGGCGCCAAGGATGTAGAGGCGCCAAGGATGTAGAGGTGCCAAGGATGTAGAGGCGCCAAGGATGTAGAGGCGCCAAGGATGTAGAGGTGCCAAGGATGTAGAGGTGCCAAGGATGTAGAGGTGCCAAGGATGTAGAGGCGCCAAGGATGTAGAGGTGCCAAGGATGTAGAGGTGCCAAGGATGTAGAGGTGCCAAGGATGTAGAGGTGCCAAGGATGTAGAGGTGCCAAGGATGTAGAGGTGCCAAGGATGTAGAGGTGCCAAGGATGTAGAGGTGCCAAGGATGTAGAGGTGCCAAGGATGTAGAGGTGCCAAGGATGTAGAGGTGCCAAGGATGTAGAGGTGCCAAGGATGTAGACATGCCAAGGATGTAGAGGTGCCAAGGGGAGGAGTAAGAGAGCTTGGAAAAAATGCATAACAAATGAAAATACAGAAAACAGAGTAAAGCAGGAGAGCTGGAGACGAATATGCAGACAATAAGAAGGGAGTCTGAAAGATAGTTTAAAAATGATTTAGAGTTAAAAGCCAAAACAGGACCAAAGATACCTCTTATCCACACAAGAAAAATAAGGAGTCTGGAGAAGAAAACAGAGCACAACATATCCGGAGAGAAGCTTCAAATATTAGGGAGATAGACGTCGGGGTTTATATAATTCCTAGCATATCAGAATTGCATATACTGTAAACCGTACAATAACTGCTATAAATGCAAGATTAGCAAACCTCGGAACCTAATACATTACTTATGATAAGCAAATCAATGAGTGTGGGGCCCCGGCACTGAGCCCACACCTGGCCACCCAAGTAAAGCAGCTGGGTCAGGTCCACGGGTTTACAACCAGACTAGTAACAGAACTGAGAGGAATGCACTCTTAGGAGAGATTGAAACAACTGAATCAATCGACTTTAGAAAGAAGGATAAAGGGGTACATGATTACTACGTACAAAATCTTAAAGGGAATTGATATGACTAATAGGGGTAGGCTGATTTAAGAGAACCAGGATGAAGGAGTTACAGGTGGAAGGCGAAGAAACTGTTTATCTACAGAGATTTAAGAAAGTATGTCTTTAGCCTCATTGTGGCTGAAAACTGGAATGACTTGGAAGAGGTCGTGGAGGCAAACTCATAACACAGCTTTAAGAGTAGATATGATAAAGCCATAAGGTTAATGATACCAGTCAAGGTCGCCTATAGAAGGCGAAGTAAGCAAGTCAGTGTACATACCAGTAAGTAAATACAAGGACATTACTTATTAGTTTTGCTGTTGTAAAACTAATGAGAATAAACTCTGGAGAAGAGATAGGACAAGAAAATCTAACAGACTCGTCAGATGGTTAGACAAATGTCTGCTAGAATTAAGTACAAGTAATGGCAAAATTGTAAATTAAGGAAGGTGAAAGAGAGATCACTGACTTTGAAAACAAAGTGAGGACACAGGCTGATAACCACGAGTAAGCAGGACCTGGGACAGGAAACATAGTCACTCAGTATGCTTGCTTGGTGAGCTTGCTTGGTGAGCTTGCTTGGTGAGCTTGCTTGGTTATCATGTGGTATTCACTCCTGTTGTGGCCACATACAGGGATAAAGACGGGAAGACGTAGTATCTGAATAAATTTAATAATCAGAAAAATTAGCAAAAATTGAGAAGTTACCAGAAGAGCCTGAAACAAAACTTAACTGGTGAGAGAAGCCGAGCAGCAGTACGAAGATGGAACTGCAATCATGCATGGTTGTCAAATGAAGATGAGTCAGGCTATCATGCATGTCTATGAAGATGAATCCAGCAATCATAATATAATAATAATTATATCTATTTCTATCAGTACATGTACAAGGCATACAGTCCTAGCTGACATCAATGACATACTAGTATATTGAAAGCCGCTTGTTATGCTGAGCATTTCCCGCAAATTAGGTTTGTCTCAGTATGCGACCCACACCAGTCGACTAGCACTCAGGTACCCATTTTACTGATGGGTGAACATAGACAACAGGTGTAAAGAAACACGCCCAGTGTTTCATGAAGACTGGGGAAGGGCAAAGAAGACCGCAGACGGAGTACAGTCTAGAAGGCCAGAGACTACAAACCTCACTCAAGGAAAAGGATATGGGGTGAGTACAACACCGAGCACATCTCCTGAGGCACACATCAACCAAATAACTGCTGCAGCATATGGGCGCCTAGCAAACCTAAGAACAGCATTCCGACATCTCAATAAGGATCGTTCAGGACCCTGTACACAGTGTTTGTCGGGCCTATATTGGAGTATGCAGCAACAGTTTGGAACCCACACGTAGCCAAGCATGTATGGAAATTAGAGAAAGTGCAAAGGTTTGCAACATGACTAGTCCCGGAGCTAAGGGGCATGTCCTTCGAGTAGAAATTAGGGGAAATCGACCTACCGACACTGGAGGACAGGAGAGATAGGGGGATATGATAACGACATATAAAATACTGAGAGGAATTTACAAGGTGGACAGACAGGATGTTCCAGAGATGGGACACAGCAACAAGAGGTCACAGTTCGAAGTTGAAGACTCAGATGAATCACAGGGATGTTAGGAAGTATTTCTTCAGTCAGAGTTGTTAGGAAGTGGAATAGTCTGGGTAGTGATGTAGTGGAGGCAGGATAAATACATAGCTTCAAGAAGAGGTATGATAAAGCTCATGAAGCAGGAAGAGTGACCTAGTAGCGACCAGTGAAGAGGCAGGGCCAGGAGCTGTGAATCGACCCCTGCAACCACAACTAGGTGAGTACATACACACACACACTTAAAGGATAAAATACAATCCTCAGAAAATTTAGTGACCAGTAATAATCTGTTGTCTAAAATAAAAAAAAAAATCCAATCTCAAGAAAAGATTAAATAAAAATCCCCAGTAAAGTATCTAGGAGGGATTTTCGAAAAAGATAGACGACATTAAACACACACACACACACACACACACACACACACACACACACACACACACACACACACAGAGAGAGAGAGAGAAAGAGAGAGTAGGGGTAGGGGTAGGGGTTGCAAGATTCTGTAAGAGGCACAAGTACGCTCGCACCTTGAGTATGCTCCACTTTCTTGGTTTGCCTGCCCCCCCTCTCATCTGCGACTGCTTGACAGAGTAGAGAACAGAGCAAGACGTCTCATCTCTCGCCTGGACCCATCCTGGATAGATCTGTCATTTCAGCAGAGCCTTCAACATAGGAGGGATGTGGGTGGCCTTACTGTTATGTACAAGGCCAACATTGTCAAAGTACCACACTTGGATCCACTTCGAGGACAGTGTGAAACAAGCTTTTATGCCACAAGACGGGCAGAAAGCAGCAACTTCAATCTGAACATTAAAATGGTATAAAATACCGACAGGTTGTTAGGTAAGACACATATGCAACAGTTAGGTATCTTTATTATGAAACGTTTCGCCTACACAGTAGGCTTCTTCAGTCAAGTACAGAAAAGTTGATAGAAGCAGAAGATACTTGAAGACGATGTAATCAGTCCATCACCCTTAAAGTTTTGAGGTGGTCAGTCCCTCAGTCTGGAGAAGAGCATTGTTCCATAGTATGAAACAAACAATATTGTTTCATACTATGGAACAATGCTCTTCTCCAGACTGAGGGACTGACCACCTCAAAACTTTAAGGGTGATGGACTGATTACATCGTCTTCAAGTATCTTCTGCTTCTATCAACTTTTCTGTACTTGACTGAAGAAGCCTACTGTGTAGGCGAAACGTTTCATAATAAAGATACCTAACTGTTGCATATGTGTCTTACCTAACAACTTCAATCTGGCTGTACCCTTCTCCAGAACATCACTCCATCTGAGATCATATATACCCAGGATGACTCGAGTATGGAACACATTCGTACAGCATAATGATGTCAACGAGATAAAGTCAGTTGATCAAATGAAAATGCTGGCCCACAGATGGCTCCAATTTCATCCTGTTCCCTACTTGTATGTCTCATAACAATAAAAATGCTTTCAAATGAGCTGATGTAGGTAACAGCGCTTAGGTTGCCAATAAAGTTAGGAATCCTTAACCTGTAAATAGCTTGTCAATAAAGCTAGGGATCCTTAACCTTGTCAAACCCTGTGTAAAAGAGAGAGAGAGAGAGAGAGAGAGAGAGAGAGAGAGAGAGAGAGAGAGAGAGAGAGAGAGAGAGAGAGAGAGAGAGAGAGAGAGAGAGAGAGAGAGAGAGAAAGAGAGAGGGAAAGAGAAAGAAATAGGAAGAGAGAAAGAAAAAGATGCTCGGCGTGGCGCAGAAAATATTTTTCAGACTTCTCCGATCCACAACTTTGACGGGCCAGAAAACACGTTGGGAATCAACTTCCAGCCTCCGCAAAGAAATACTGGCGGGTCAGCTCGGCAGAAATTAGTGGAACTGTGTTGTTCTCTGCCTGGCTGATGTGAAACCTGAAGCTGCTTATTTATTATTAAAGATTCGCTGGTATTCTCCCGGCCCGGGCCTTTTCCAAGTGGTGGCCCGGCATTGGCTCCCTCTTTAGGGAGTGTCTGAGACCTAAGTCTCCCATGGGAGGAGGCATAAGTACCTCCTCATCTTTGGGACCAACTGTCCCCAGGCCTAGCCACAAGCTAGGCCTCTCTGGTCTGTCATCCCCGCCCCAAGGGGGCTAATGGGAATGACAGTCGTGTGAGCTGCAAGCTCAGACTCATGCACCTACCCTACCCTAGAAGGGCTGGGCATGGTGTCGATCCCTGAAGCTGCGTCATACAAGTCGCGCTTCATAGGAGAAGCTCGACGTGTGTGTGTGTGTGTGTGTGTGTGTGTGTGTGTGTGTGTGTGTGTGTGTGTGTGTGCGCGCGCGCGCACGTGTGCATGCAAGACAAGCCACTGGGGTTGGAAATCTTTAGCTCGTGTACTTTCACACTTCTCAGTGCGTCATCAGGAGCTATGCAATGTTGCAAGCCAGCAACTGACGGAGTGGAATTTTTTTCTGAGAGTGCAGTGCAGGTTGGCAGCCATGGTCTAACTCTGAATGTGAGAAAGAATACTGACCTGTAGAAAGAATACTGTACCATTATATTGCTCCATTATTGTGAATATGATAATGGAATATAGTACCGACACGTTGGTAAGACACACATGCATCAGTTAGATGTGTTTATTCCGAAACGTTTCGCCTACACCACAGGCTTCTTCAGTTGAATACAGTGGAGCAAGAAAACCAGTAGAAATCTCTTACGTAGATGCGTCTACCGTAGTGTTAGGTGGGGCCCACGAGATTAGGATAAGGGGTGAACCATGATAATAAATTAGTCCTTTATGGCCCTGAACGACCATTATGGAAGGCAATTGCAAGAGTATGATGGTCGTGTTTCTGACCTCGCTTGTCTGGATGATGAAGTGATATTGATGACAACGGAGAAAGATTTAGACGTTCGGCTACAAATATTTCTCAGAAAACTGGTGTCATCTACATTGAAAGTCAATCCTCAAAACTATGTTATTTTAATGTTTAGAATGGTACCGAAGGAGCAGTGCACAATTATTCCACACATAGGAGAGAGAGTCTCTCATGACGACGTTTTGATCAGACTTGGACTATTTACAAGCCAAACTGTGTAACTTGTAAATGATCGAAGTCGGACCCGAAAGGTTATTACAAGCATCGTGTGCGGAATGTCTGTGTATTGTTCGTCACGGTATTGTGCTTTTTTGTTCTTTAAGGAACAGTGATATATCAGTACGGTACACAAGACCTACACTGAGGGAGCCCCAGTCTAGCAGACGAAGCTTACCGGTATATAGTATATACGTAAATATTTGGGTACGCACTTCAGTAGAGAGAAACCACCATTTGAGAAGTTGTAACAAAACTTAAATAATTTAGATCAGGCGCTATTAAAGCCTCAACAAAAGTTATTATGAATTAACATCTAATTCCTGGGATTAAATACACGATGGTGTAGGGAGGTGTTTATGAAAACACGCTACGAGTAGTGGATAACATAAGAAATAAGATTCAGGATTTAAAGGACACGCAGGTGGACAAGAATGTACTTCCCTGTCGACAGAGTTCCAATTGGACTCGCTTCATGGGAAAAATATACCTACTGATCCACGACTTGGCCTTGCATCCTAACACTACCTAATTAGAGCAATAGGTAAGAATCTGATTGCTGGCATCGTTGTGTTAGTCAGATGGCAGAAGGTCGGTGGTAGCAGTGGTCACTCGTGTCCTCTCTTGATGGTGTAGGTTGAAAGGAACATGCGCCAGTAATCCATAAATGGATGGATGGTGATACAACTCTAATGAAGAAGTAGGCACATTACATCGACACACTAAGAATAAAGCATAGATTTAAGTCCACTAAATTAAACAGGCAAAGCTATGGAGGGAAGATTCCACAGCCTGCAGTTCCAAGTTGTGGCCAGAAAGAGGCTCGGTTACACCCTCCAAACATGTCCTAGGCTGCATATACAATGTGTGAAGAAACATCATGACGTTATCTATGCTACTGCAAAAGACTGACAACAGAAGAGATACGCTTTGATAAAGGAACCGTCTGTACAAACTAGAAACTGCGTAAACCCGGTCTGATTATCTTTGATGTAAATAACCAGAATGCGTATTCCCTGGCTGTGAAGTTTGGCAGAGACTCAAGTATAACGAACACAGAGCAACACTTTCGACAGAAGGCAGATTACTATGACACGGATGAGGTGCGTCAGTGGGTTGTACGTTAGGCGGGCCAGCAAAAAATCATATCAAGGTCTGACAACACTGGGTTGATAGTGGATGTCGACACACGGTCCATTACACCTGACGAGGTGACCCTGGAAGCAGTTACATCACCTTGGAGAAGTGTAATATCTACCAAATCCAATGTTCTTCTAAAGCAAATCTTGGGAATTAGTTAAGTTTGAGGATGTGAGAGGTCAGAGGCAAGCTGTGGCAAAAGTCACCAGATTCCATTTAACGGCAAATATGATAAATAACAACAGTACAAATAAACTGAATAAACTCCAGGACAAGACAGTGTGTTGTAGACGTCTCTTATACGAGTGTATCGTGTAACAGATGGATGGAATAAATGTATTATGCAGTAATGAGTGAAATTAACTTGTAGTAGACGGATGGAATAATCTAATTCAAAGTGGATGTTAATGACTAGAATAAATTCCAAGATTTTTTTTTTTTGTGTGTGTGTGTGTGTGTGTGTGTGTGTGTGTGTGTGTGTGTGTGTGTGTGTGTGTGTGTGTGTGTGTGTGTGTGTGTGTGTGTGTGTGTGTGTATGTATGTATGTGTGTGTGTGTATGTGTGTGTGTGTGTGTGTGTGTGTGTGTGTGTGTGTGTGTGTGTGTGTGTGTGTGTGTGTGTGTGTGTGTGTGTGTTTTACAACCACTTTAAGCCCACAAATACAACAAATAACATCAAGAATACAGAGATGCATACAGCACAACACCAATACAAAGACACTTCTCGTGACCACACAAACACTCGGTCAACAAATAAAAACAAAGTCATTTGAATCCATTACCCGAATGAATGAACCCATTTCCCACACTCTAAGTGGCAATATATATACCACCAATGGAGACCCCAATTCACCCCACTCCGGAATTCTCAAGTGAGAATATAACACATTACTTGGGAATACCGACTTAAGTCACTGTAAATAATGATAATGACGTCATTAAACGCAAGCTCTGGCTTATTATTACGTCTAATGCATATAATAGTAATTTACAAAAAAGGTTAAGAAAGAATTGGATAATTGGTTCTTGAGTATGTTAATTAATTTTCAAAATTACAATTTATTAAGTGGGTTGTTGGGTAATTATTATATTTTACTGATAATATATCATTATTTTGGTTGTGTTTCTCTATACTCAGTATGTATGTACCTGGAGTATATATGGAAAAGGTTTCGGGGGTCAACGCCCCCGCGGCCAGGTCTGTGACCATGCCTCGTGATGGATCAGGGCCTGATCAACCAGGCTATTACTGTTAGCTGCAAGTAAACCGACGTACGAACCACAGCCTGGCTGATCAGGTACTGATTGCTTTAGTGCCCGTCCAGAGCCTTCTTGAAGACAGCCAGGGGTCTATTGGTAATCCCCCTTATGTATGCTGGGACACAGTTGAACAGTTTTGGTGCCCTGACACTTATTGTGTTCTCTCTTATCGTGCTAGTGGCGCCCCTGTTTTCCACTGGGGGGGGGGTGCAGTCTGCCGAGTCTGTTGTTTCCATATGGAATGATTTCCGTGTGCAGATTTGGCACTAATCCCTCAAGGATTTTCCAAGAGAGTGTGAGAGTGAGAAAGCGCGAGTATTATATATATATATATATATATATATATATATATATATATTATAGATAGAAGGAAGGCGGGGTAGGGGTCGTCCTCGAAAGGGTTGGAGAGAGGGGGTAAAGGAGGTTTTGTGGGCGAGGGGCTTGGACTTCCAGCAAGCGTGCGTGAGCGTGTTAGATAGGAGTGAATGGAGACGAATGGTACTTGGGACCTGACGATCTGTTGGAGTGTGAGCAGGGTAATATTTAGTGAAGGGATTCAGGGAAACCGGTTATTTTCATATAGTCGGACTTGAGTCCTGGAAATGGGAAGTACAATGCCTGCACTTTAAAGGAGGGGTTTGGGATATTGGCAGTTTGGAGGGATATGTTGTGTATCTTTATATGTGTATGCTTCTAGACTGTTGTATTCTGAGCACCTCTGCAAAAACAGTGATAATGTGTGCGTGTGGTGAAAGTGTTGAATGATGAAAGTATTTTCTTTTTGGGGATTTTCTTTCTTTTTTGGGTCACCCTGCCTCGGTGGGAGACGGCCGACTTGTTGAAAAAAAAATTTATATATATATATATATATATATATATATATATATATATATATATATATATATATATATATATATATATATATATATATATATATATATATATATGCAAAACAACCACTCTGAAAGAATAAGAAATTCCAAGCGCTTTCGTGACTACTCACATTATCAAGTAGTAGTCACGAAAGCGCTTGGAATTTCTTATTCTTTCAGAGTGGTTGTTTTGCATATTCTGAAATCACCTGTTTACTGTGATCTTATTGCATATATATATATATATATATATATATATATATATATATATATATATATATATATATATATATATATATATATATACAAGGAATTCGCCAGAGCATGCGAAATATACACAAACACTGATCTCTGGCTGAAGGAGACTCGAACCTACGAACCTTAGGACAAAGTACGCAGTGTTTTACCAATCTACCCACACTGGACAACACCTTGGCATGTAGCTTGCGCTACACGTTTGATCCAAGGCAGCCAGCTTTCAGGGAGAAGGCTTACAGCCTTACTAGTAAGGCTGAGGCATGCAGGGGATGAGATGAAAAGCTGAAAGCTGGCTGCCTTGGATCAAACGTGTAGCGCATGCTACACGCCAAGGTATTGTCCAGTGTGGGTAGATTGGTAAAGCACTGCGTACTTTGTCCTAAGGTTCGTAGGTTCGGTTCTCCGTCAGCCAGAGATCAGTGTTTGTGT